>NC_056522.1:50682397-50723387 GCF_019175285.1 Sceloporus undulatus | reverse complement strand
TTTTTTGCTTATGACATTAAGTGCATTAGAAATACACAGGAAAATGCCAGTCAGATGATTGGTCCACCTACCACAATACTGTCAAATATAAATGGCTAATGCTGTCCAGTATTTCAGGCAAAAAGCTTTCCCACCTTCGCCTGAAGATGACAGGAACTAAATCTGTCTGCAACCTTCTGTATACAAATCACGTACTCTGCTGAAGAAAGTAAAAAAAAAAAAAATTCAGTGGTTTCACAATCTACACTAAAAGTACTCAGAGGGATTGTAAGACAAAACATGCCTTCTGCCATTAATCTGTCTTCCTGTAAGGCTGGCTGCATGTTTTCATACCCACAAGATCATGCATTGTGCCAGTATTCTGTATCACCCACGTACTTAAGTATACTAAAGATATTAAAGTCAACTAAGCAACTACTCTTGGCCCAGCCCCTCAATTGCTGTTTTTCTGTGTTTTCAAGTCATTCCTGACTTATGGTGACCCTAAGGAAGGGGATTTTTGCAGGGAGGGGTAAAATTTGTTCAGAGGAGGTTTGTCACTGCATTCCCCTGAGGCTGAGAGCATGCAACTTTCCCAAGGTCATCCAGTGGGTTTCATGGTCAAGCTGGGAATCAAACCCTGGTCTCTAGAGTCATAGTCCAACATTCAAACCACTATGCTGTACTGGCTCTCAGACCTGATAGAAACATCATTCACCTGTGCTCTAAACACTGGCATAATGGACCTCCTTATCCTCCTGCAGCTGATGCTTGTAAAGTAGATGGGGAGGGTATAATCATGGTAATAGTGTCACAATCATGACTAAGTAGTCATTGTGAATACAGAACACTTATCCATAAGTAAACTAGGTAACCATTCCGTAATCATAATTGATGATTAGGCTGCATTTGCACTGCAGAAATAAGGCAGATTGACACTGCTTTAACTGCCATGGCTCAGAGCTATGGAATTCTGGGGTTTGTAGTATTGTGAAATACTTAGCTCTCTCTGTCAGAGAATTCTAGTGCCGTAATAACCTACAAATCCCAGGATTTCATAGCATTGAGCCATGGCAGTTAAAGCAGTGTCAAACTGCCTTATTTCTGCAGTGCAGATGCAGATGCAGCTTTAGCCATGATTCTTACACTATTACCTCCCCTCACCACCAACAACAAACCTATTTTGCATGAGGAGGAGGAGGGCCATTCATCTCATAATCAGAGCATCAGTGAATGATGTATCCATCAGATTTTGTAGGTTCGACTAGAAGAGGTGACAACTGATAAAGAATTTTGAAATTTGAAATTTTGTGAGATATTTAGCCTTCTCTGTCAGAGAATTATCATGCTACAACAAACTAAATTCCAGGATTCCATAACACTGAGTCATGGAGGTTTAATAACAACAACAACAACAACAACATTTATTTATATCCCACCTCTCTGTGGAACAGCTTACAGTTAAAATAATACAATTCACATCCCAATATCCCACCCCCTTAAAATAGCAATTAAACAGTACACAGTTAAAACATACCTTAAAGGAAAACAATCAATCAACAATGGCTATAGCATGGTTCTGGGGAGTAGTAAGTTCAGATGTATAGATTTTTTTAGTGGCTGGTCATATATTCAGGGAAGTCCTGCTGAAGAGATCTGTTTTAACAGCTTTTTTTTTTTTAGTTGTTAAAGCTAGTAATATGATGGCTCTCCTCTGGCAGGCCATTCCATAATCTGGGAGCGGTTGCCAAAAAGGTCCTCTGGGCAGTTGCAGACAGTCTGGTTTTTATAGGTTGCAACAAATTCCTTCCAGAGGACCTGAGTGTGCAGGGTGGATTGTATGGAAGGAAGCAGTCCTGAAGGTAGGTTGGACCCAAGCCATTTAGGACTTTATAGGTCATAACCAACACCTTGTAATGCACCTGGAAGCTAATAGGCAGCCAGTGGAGTGATTTTAGAACAGGTGTTATATGTTTGCTTCTGGCTGTGCCAGAGACCAACCTGGCTGCCATGTTTTCTACTAACTGAAGCTTCTGAACTAAGCACAAGGGTAGCCCCATGTAGAGTGCATTACAGAAATCGGGTTGTGAGGTTACCAGCGCATGTACCACAGTTTCTAGGTCCCTAACTTCCAGGAAAGGACACAGCTGGCATATTAGCCGAAGCTGATAACAGGCACTCGTGACCATCACATTCACATAATTCATCATTAAAGTGTTGTCAAACTGCATTATCTGTGCAGTGCAGGTGCAGCCTAAAAGTTGTTCATGTTCCTAGCTCTACCACTGAAGTATAGCTCCTCTCAGAATAGGGATGAGCATCACTGGATATTTGCTGATTGCCCCATGGCAGTTGGCGGCTTCTGTTGATCTTAAAGCCTTCAACTCCTCGTTGTTGCTTTCATCCTTGCTCCTGCTTGTTCACTTGGTCTCTTGAAGAGGAATCACTGAAAGGTGACAGAGTAGTAGCAACAGTATTCTTTGTGAGAGATGGTGTGGATTGGGTCCATAGCTGAAAACCAACTGGACAAGCAATGATAACTGTCATAGATGAACTCAGGGAGGTATAGAGCCAGCATGCCATATTGGTTTAGGTACTGGACTACAACTGGAGACCAGGGTTCAGTTCCCTGGTCGCCAATGAAACCCATTGGGTGACCTTGGGCAAGTCTCATGCTCTCAGCTTCAGAGGAAGGCAATGGCAAATCTCCTCTGCACAAATAATACCAAGAAAACCCTGTTCACCTTAGAATTGCCATAAGTTGTAAATGACTTGAAGGCACATAACAACAACAAACCAAAGAGCCTTCCCAAACTGAGAAATATCATGGCTAGCAAACATTTTAAAGGGTTAAATGAGAAATGATGCTACTTACATTTTTCCCTGTGAAGATTTTAAAAAGGGTGATCCAAACTGAACCCTTGCCGTTTGAAGGAAGGCTTTGTAAAGCAAGACATGCCAATTTTAAAGGAGGGCTTTGAGTTACAATGGGTCATCATGGTCAAGACAATATAGAGATAATGTTGTGATTCTTATTTTATGTAATGGAACTAACCAATAAGATGGTCAGATGTGCTTCAGAGGCCCAGTTTGTGTGTTTAGCACTGGAGACAGAGTCATCTTTTTACTGGCCCCACAGTTTTTTATACCCTTACAATTGACTTTTAGTTATCCTATTAAACAGAGGTCTTTAAGAAGATCTTGAAAAGATCCCTCTTTGCTTTTGTCTTTAAGGATGTGAACGGCCTGTGTAATTCACAACAGTTTTCCTCTTCATAATTATATGTCGATGTGATGTATCTCCTAACAGCCCTCTCTGTACTTTGCTTTGTGAAGCATCGTATAAATCCTTTGAATAAATGAATAAATAAATGTACAAGACATCTCTTGGTGATAAAACCAGATGGCTGTCTCCACAGATGATGAGAATATCTTCTGAGAAGCTTGATGCTCATTTGAGCTCCAAATTTATTTCAGTTTCAATATTGTATATCTATACATCCTCTGCAGACACAAGAGGGAGTTTTAATGATTTTTTAAACAGTTGTTTCTTTTGATCAAACACATAATGCTAAAAATGGTAAAACTGATGAGATAGAATCTACTCCCTAGGATAGACCCTTGTCTATTAGAAGCATAATTTACACCTTTTCCTAACCCTGCATCTAGTTCTTCCAGAAAATGGCCCTGTGCAAATAATATGCACTAGTAACAAGAGTATGGCAGTGACTGCTGGATCTACCATTAGGCAGAGTAAAGCAATAGCCTCAGGAAGCAGATACAAGAAGATGGAAACAAGCAGTAAAAGAACTATGTGCCACATGGCTTGCCTCAGAAAGAAACTGGGGAGAGGGACATTTTATTCTTTGTATTATGAAATAAAATTGTATACCTTCCAACATTTTATAGATGAAAACAGTGACACATGTGGACAAGTGACATCACTGTGGTCAAGATGGAAAAAGTTACTAATGGAAGAACACACAAACCAAGAGAAGCTGCAGCAGTTTGCTTTTGCCTCAGTCTATTGGGAAGGACAAGATTCTGCCCCATCTCCCTCCAGCTGAGTTAACTGAATGCAAACTATTTTGTCACTTTGAACACAGTTTGTAGCAAGTGAAGGAAATGAAGACAAAGGGAGGAGCCAGAAGGAGGGAGAAACTAGAACATTATAAAAGCAGTTGAAAAAGTGGGAGAATCAGGACCATCCCTACCAAATTGGGACAGTTGGATCCAGCTCGCTCTGATGGCAGTACTAAAGTGTCCAGGTCAAAGATCAGCTCAGGTATAGGCTTGTCATCAGGCCATGTCAAGCAGCAACTTTAGGGTGTCATGAAAAGCCAACAAATTATATCTAGTTATTTTGTTGTTATTACATAGTATCATAGAATCCTGGAGTTGGGAGGGATCACAAAAGCCATCTAGATCAATCTCCTGTTACACCCACCCAACCTCTGTTTACAGGCCTCCAAAGAAGGAGAATCATTTGCCTTCCAAGGCAATCTATTCAGCTATTGAACATCTCTCACAATAAAATTAAAAATAACAATGACAGTGATGACAACAATGATTAGATGGAATCTTTTTTACTGTAATTTAAATCCATTGGTACGTGTCCTTGTCTCTGGAGCAGCAGAAAACAATCTTGTTCCATCTTCTACATGACATCCCTTCAGATATTCAAAGATAATTATTGTGTCACCTCTCAGTCTTTTCTACAAGCTAAACATATTAGTCTTCCTCAGTTGTTCCTTGTAAACTTGGTCTCCAGACCACAGATCATCTTGGTTGCCCTTCCCTGGACACATTCCAACTTGAAAATATCTTTCTTGAACTATGGTGCCCGGAACTGGACACAGTATTCTCGATGTGGTCTGAAAAAAGCAGAATAGAGTGGCATTACTACTTCCCTCAGTCTGGACACTATGCTTGCAGCCCAAAATTACATTGGCTTTTTGACCACTGCATTACACTGTTGGTCCATGTTTAGTTTATGGTCTGCTAAAACCCCTAGATCCTTATCACATGTACTACTTTCAAGCCAGAGGTTCCCCATCCTATATTAGGGAATTCTGTTTTACCTGCTTCTATGTAGTACCTTACATTTATTCCTGATTAATACATTTTGTTCATTTCATCCCAGTTTCAAACTGTCAAAGCCATTTTAAAGCCTCTTCCTCTCCTCTGTGGTATTACTTAATTTCCCCCCACCCTCATTTAGTGTCATCTACAAACTGGATAAATATGTCTTCTATTCCATCAACCATGTCATTTATAAAGACACAAAGCAAAATTGGGCCCAGGACAGAATTCTGAGAGACCTCTTTCTAGGATGAAGAACAACCATCAGTGAGTACTCCCTGGGTTTGATCTACCAGTCAGTTACAGATCCACCTAACTGTAACTGTCTACCCACATTTCTACTAAAAGACAGGAACTGTGAAAGAGACACTCATGTCTTTTTAGCCTCAGGCATCAAATAATGTGGCTGGCTTCAGCAACTATGCATATTGGCTTGGGTGAGCGATGGGCACATCTTGGCACTGTGTCTCAGGCAAGAAAAAAACTTGGAGAGGCTGTGACCTAGCTCATACAGAACAGATGCTTGGGGGTCAATTTTTTAGTCTCTCTAATCAGTCCATTACTCACCCTGGAACTTTATAAGAGTGAATAATGTAGTATTTAGGAATATGAAAAATATTTATTAATAATCAAAACTTGGTGTGGGAGGAGGAGACCTCAGTGAATTAATAGATGAGACATTCACTGAGGAAAAGGTGACCAGCTACAAGATTTTTCATGGTTTGTTACATAGTTGGGAGAATTCATTTGCACAAAATATCATGTGATTTTCCTGCACAAAAATTATGCTTTGGGGCAGCAAACATATCTTGTGTAAAATACACTGGTACCTGCTTTTTGTCTGTCTGTCTGTCTGTAATCACAGATTTTTTTTTTAAAAAAAAAACTGCATTCAGTTTCCCTCCACAGGGATCTATGTGTTTGGGCAACTTGCATAAATTGTATGCAGTCTATGTACCTTTAAAGTGTGTGTGTGTGTGTAATGTGCCTTCAAGTCATTTCCAACTTATGGTGACTCTAAGATGAAGCCATCACAGTGTTTTCTTGTCAAGAATTGTTTAGAAGGGGGTTTGCTTTTGCCTCCCTATGAGTCTTGTGTAATTTGCCCAAAGCCACCCCATGGGTTTCTATGGCTGAGTGGGAACTCAGACTGATCACTAGAGTCCTAGTTCAATGTTCAAACCATTACACCACACTCAAATTTGAGCACTAGACCAATGCTCAAATAAGTGTTTGAAAATTGCACAGAAATCCTTATATCCTCGTGGAATGGGGAGAAAATAGTTTGTTCCTGCATGCAGGAAATGAGAGAAGATAAATATCCCGAGTAGCATTCCACTTCAAGTTTTGAAAAGTTATTTTTTAAGACAACAGGTCTCAGAATCTCTGCTCTCATCTCCCCCTCCCCACTCCCCACCAACATTGCAGTGAGTATAACCCCCAACTCACAGTTTTGAAGCTCTGGTTACAACTGTGTGAGGTCATCTAGACCAGTGTGTCTGTTCCACCTAGAAGTAGTTTGCCAGAAGAAGGTATTCCCACTATCTGTATTTTTAAAAATGGCCATTGGTATGAGAAACTTCAGAGTCTAAGTTCTTTGAGCTCATCATCAAAAGCATCAATAATAGCTAGGATTGATGGGTGTCTTTAAAATGCCAGCTTTCTATCCAATCTGGAAGTATTGTTATTTCCATCCTAGCTGTATTTAATCAGTTGCCTGGAAAGGAGGGAGAAAATGGGGAAGGGGAAGAGTTCTGATTTCCCACTATTTTCCATTCCTCCCACCATGCCACTTTTTGAGCGGTCACATAACTTGGCCAACTCCATATTTCAAAGTGCTGGGAAATCTCCTTTTCCAGCTGCCTGCCAGTGTAGACTTGTGTACATGAATGTTATTTCCATTGTCAATCAAAGTCTGCCAATCATCAGCTGATGCCTTCAGAATCCCACCTTGTTATCCTGTTAGCTAAGAAGCACTAGTTCACTTCAGAGTGACAGAGAAAAACCTCTTTCAAAGTGAGACCCAAGTGAGAAATACAAGTAATTGCTTAGTGTGTACTTAATGGATGGTGAATTTGCTTTCCAGCAGCGCAGAGTCTAGGATGATAGCCTCTCATGGAGTTTGTCCCAGTCTAGTTTTGACAGACACATCTTAACTCATGGCCATCTCAAGTCCCTTCTAAACCTCATTTTCCTTGTAAAGCCGGGAGAAGAAAAATGTTGTTTCTTTCCTTAAAAGAAATGATGAAGTAGAGCTAGGATTTTCAGTATCAAAGCATCCAGACTATTTTTTTAATAATGAGGAAAGGACAATGATATCATTTGCCACCCATATACCCCCTTTCCCCCACTTTGAGTGTAAGTGCAATCCTCAACTGACTAGCCAACAGAGGCATGGGGGAGGTAATGGATTTTCACAGCAACAATACTTTGTCATTCAAATTACCAACCAATGGCTTTGGCTTCAACTGGACAATTAGGACTACAGTATATACTCATGTATAAGTCGACCTCATGTATAAGTCAAGGTCAACTTTTAGGAGCAGAAATGTGGATTTTTATATGACCCGTGGATAAGTCGAGGGTCAGTCTTAAGGGGGCAGCCCAGCTGGGGAGAGTCTCCAGGGTGATCAGCGTCTCTCTAGCTGGGCTGTCTTCTTAGGAGGAGGGTGCCCAGCTGGAGAGAAGCCTGTGAGGAATGCCCATCGCAGCCTCCTCTCTAGCCAGGCTGCCTTCTCATGGGGAATCCTCATCAGGCTATTCTCTAGCCAGGCTGCCTTCTTATGTGGCCTCCTCATGAGGAGGGACAGACTTCTCTCTAGCCAGGCTGCCTTCTCATGGGGCCTCCTCATCAGGAGGGAGCCGGGCTGGGGAGAAGCCTGTGAGGGATGTCCTTCCCAGGCTTCTCTCTAGCCAAGCTGCCTTCTCATGAGGCCTCCTCATGAGGAGGGAGCCCGGCTGGGGAGAAGCCTGCGAGGGACCCATGCACAGCCTTCCCTCTAGCCAGGCTGTCTTCTCATGGAGCCTCCTCATGAGGAGGGAGCCCGGCTGGAGAGAAGCCTGTGAGGGACGCATGTGCGCCCTTTCCAGCCTTCTCTCTAGCCAGCTTCCCTTCTCAGGAGGAGGGAGCCCGGCTGGAGAGACAGCTGCAGGGCGAACGCGCACTCTTTCTCAGCATCGCTTCAGCTGGGCGCTTGGTTGGTGGACCCCACTGACCCTTGTATACGTCTACCCCAGAATTTTGGGGACCATTTGGGGGCAAAAATTTCTCAACTTATAGTTGAGTATATATGGTAACTAGCTTTATAAAAGACCTGCTCCTGGTGAAGCTGGTAGGCCTGGTTTTGTTGGGATGGATCAACACATTTGATTGTATTATTAGATTCTCTTTGGGGCTTGGCTATAGGGACAGTTATAGGCATCATTGGCCCTATACAGACAGGCCAAAATAAAGCTGCTTTGGGTCACTTTGGAGGTATGCTGTTTACATGATGCATGCGTCCTAAGAGTCCGGAAGCTGCACCAAAGCTGTGCACCAGTCCTTAGGACTGGATCTTGGCTTTGGTGCATCTTCCAGGCTCTTAGCACACATGCATTATTTAAACAGCATACCTCCAAAATGACCTGAAGCAGCTTTATTTTGGCCTGTCTGTATGGGGCCTTTGTTTCTAAATTTGAAAGCAGCCTATATTAACCAGACAGTGCCTTGAGATCTTCCAGGGAGTCTCTTCTCACTGTCCCGCACTGCAGATGTTTTTTAATGTCTGCTCCCAGGTTCTGGAACCCATTTATTAGAGAGATTAAACTGGCACGCTCCTTGCTATCCTTTCATAGATAGATGAAGACATTTCTATCTTCAGCAGACCTTGGAGGACTGACTGCTTGGGGGAAAGGACCTTTCCTGTGCTGCATTGTTTATGTTTGTTGTTGTTCTTTGTAAGCCACATTGAGTCCCAGACTAGGAAAAGGTGAGATAGTAATAATAATGACATCATCATCACCATCATCTTACTTGTACACCACTGCCTAACACAGTTTCCATTTTTGCTTTGAGTTCTGGAATGTTTTAGTATGAGTTGACTCTAATGCTTCATCCCTCTTGTTCTGAAAGCACTTCTGTTCACAGGTTTTCAGCAACACATAGACTCTGGCAACCTCAAGCAGCTGCCAGGGCCCCATCATGATGGAAATAACCACTGATGTAGATACCTGCCTGGATTCGCCAGTGGAAAGCCACTGCTCAGAATATCCCCAAAATAAGATCACTTTGAGCACTATGAAAACTAAAAGGGTGGATTGCTTCTACTGCTGCTATAAGGTACACCTGTATCCAAGAGCTCACTGACATAGGTTGTGGTCCACTAGAGGACATTTTACCAAGGTCCCACTCAAACTTGGAACAAGCCAGTTAACCTCCATCTCTGGAAACTGTGTGGAAAAAATACATGTATTTGGAAAAAATTGCAAAGAGACCTAGGATTAATCTGCACCGCAGCAGTAATGCAGTCTGACACTGTTCTAAGTGCAATGGCTCAATGCTATGGAATTCTGGATTTGTAGTTTGTCATGACACCAGAGCTCTCTGACAGAAAAGGCTAAATATCTCACAAAACTACAAATCTCAAAATTCTGTAGCATTCAGCCATGGCAGTTAAAGCAATGTTAAACTGCATTATTTCTGCAGTATGCAGATTAGACCCTAGTGTAGCTAATATATTTCAAGACAATGAATTACATTGCTTGTGGAATCTGGTGTTTTCTGTTTTTATGAGTTGCTTTCTTTTTACATGGAACACCATGGAACCTTCTATTTTAAATACACGTTATTTTGCTTTCTAATGCCTTTCTTCACTGTTTGCACTTGACCTGAGCATAGTACTGCTCCAGTTATATACTTCCTGTTATTGTTTCCTTAAATTATTTGGAATTCATCTGCCTTGTATGGGTATATATAGACTTGCTGCTTCAAATAATCAAAATCGTGGCAGCTAAGTGAGGTTTTAAGTATTTTTCAGTTCTCTGTGTTAGTTCAGATAAGCACTCAAGCTGGGGAGAAGATTAAACAAGTAATCACATACTTTCATACCTTACCATAGTAAATGTGAAAGACTGGAGAATACTGCAAACTATTACCTTGTGACTGAAAATTAATGTTGTTGAACTCAGTAGGACTGTGGTAGATTACATATGCATAGGCTTACACCTTTAAAAACATAGTCAGATACTAATGGGTGTTAATGTATTAGTCCAATAACTTGATAAAATACCTGAACAATGCTCTAAATTATGCTAAGCTCTCTAAATCTAGTATTATTTCTCTAAATTAGGACAAGGGCTGACACCTGACACAAAACAGAAGAAAACTGCTGGTTCTAACAGCTGATGCTTCCTTGGTCATCATTATTACTATAGATTGCCAAATATGTAATAATGACTGGCCCAGAAGCATTAACCTCAGGATTTTACATCCAGATGCAAAGGTCCTCTTCTCCTTGCTGTCCATATCCTCAGGTCTTAGGCAGCTACCACAGTTTATACCAATAATGTTGAGAATTTAACTTTCTTGGTAGTAAATCCCTCTCTCTGGAAAGCAGTGGAATGAAGAAGTATTCTTTTCCCCTCACTGAACAAATTAATTTATCTAATTATAGCTCTTGTGTTACATTTGCCTATAAACAAATTCATGTTTGCCACAGAAATTACAATATTGCTATTTCAACATTACATACCCACAGCTGATTACAAGGCAACAAAAGTGCTGCTCTGACTAGCTAAAGTGAAGAGATTATATCAACATGGAATTGTTAAGACTGTCTTAAATCAGAATGGCACAACTGAAATCACTGTTGCTGGCCAATCAGTGCTGCTAACATTTTCAGAGGAGTTTATCACACAATGGAAATTTGAAGTATAATCCAGTGTCATCCTGAATGCAATCATGCATCTTCACGTTATTGCGTGAAAGGTTACCACACGCGATCGCTGGCAGTCCAAACACACTCCAAACACAATCACGTGTCAATCCACAGTTAAGTAAATTCGGTGAACCAGCGAACTCACAAACCCTATTCCTAGGCAACTTCGCACTCAGTGTGCTGTTGTTTGGTGTGATGTGCATGTCTCCTTTGGTCCTGGTTCCCCCCCCCAAATCCGGAAAGGGGGGTTCCCATGAAGCCACCCTGCAATTCTGCTTCAATTTTGCTTCTGCTTGTCCTTCAGCATTGCTGAGGGGGCGGGGGGGGGGCTGCTGCCTGCTAATTAAGAGGCATCGACCGGGAGCTATATAACCATTATATTCACATTTTAATGTGACAAGAGTGAATATATGCTTGTTTTAACATGAATAGAGCATGTTCTTTCAACCATTCTTCCCATCCCCGCTCCAAACTCTTTTGTAAATTGTGAGGTTCCTTGGTTCCTCTCTCTCCCTTGTCTAAATACGCTATGCTCCAGTCATCTGGAGTCTCACTGAGCATGTGCAAGGGTGCCAATTCGCAATTAAGAACCTACCGATGTGATGGCTTACTTCGCACAGAATCTGAGTCATGTTTGGGGAGGCCATTACAGAAAATTTACGGTGTGATAAGTAATCACATAATTGCATTAATTTTCAAATTCACCTCGCTATGTTCTCTTTCGAAATTGAGAGCCTCCTGTCCCATGTGATATCCTCTAGAGTTACTTTTCTTTCAGTGCTAATACAGATAAGAATTTCATTTGGCTCATTTTCCAAAATTTGCAAATTCTTTGCACTTTTGATGTGAAAAACCTGAAGATTAAAAAGTGTAAGGAAGAAAAATTGACAGATCTCTATATGGCAGGTGATAGTTCTTAAAAGTCTGACTGAATCTCTGTGTGTTCAGTTCAACCATGTTTGAATAAGGATTGTCACTTCTTCCTTCTAATAGACTCCTAATCTTTAACAGATGCATGACAAGCATGTACAACACAAGCCTTTCCATATTGGGAATAGCTGAATTTGACCCTTGCAGAACTCTGAGACTTTTGTTCACTTTGCTGTCAAGAAAAAAAAGAAACTACTTTTTCTGTAACTGTGATGAGATGGGGGTGGGGGACTCTTAAGATTAGAAAGGTCAAATGCAAAAGAAAGCAAAATTGACAGTTTATTTATTTTGTTCATTTATAATCTTCCCTTATTCCCAATAACGGGACTACAGGTGGCTGCTCATGCCCAGCACTTATAATAACATAGCAGAATATTAGTAATTGCACTGGGGGAAATGCAAGGAATATGTTTCCTAGGCTGATATCTAGTTTTTTGCTTCAAAAGTATGATGGTGAACCTTTTAGAGAGCGAATGCAGAAACTCAGTGGCATTCCCTCACTGGGTGTTATCCGGTGCTGAGGGGTGGATGGCAGACCTCTGAGGGTGGGACTTCAGAGGGCACAGACTTCTGGGGGTGGGACTTTCAGGGGTTAGCACATCTGAGGGAAAACCCAAGGCACACTTTCTCAGCCTCAGGTTAGCAATAGCAAATCCCTCTATGTTGAAACTTGTCAAGAATACTCCATGATAGTTACACCTTAGGGTCACATAAATTGGAGATGATTTCAAGGCACCACAAATCATGCCTTCTCAGCCTCAGAGGATGGCAGTGTAAACCCCCCTCTGATGAAGCTTTCCAAGAAAATCCCATGATTGTTTCACCTAAGGGTTGCCAGGAATGATTTGAAGGCAAACCCACCCACCCACCCACCCACCCACCCACCAAGGCACACTCTCTCAGCCTCAGGCTAGCAATAGCAAACCCCTCTCTGATGCAATTTGTCAATAAAACTCCATGATAGATTCACCTTAGGGTCACCAAGAATGGCTTGATGGTGCACACACATCCAGAGCACACTATCTCAGTCTCAGGATAGCAACAGCAAACCCCCCTCTAATGAATTTTGATAGATTCACATTAGGGTTGCCAGGAATTACTTGAAGGCACACCCATCCAAGGCACACTCTCTCAGCATCAGGCTAGCAATAGCAAAACTCCTTCTGATGAAACTTGCCAAGAAAAACCCATGATAGTTTCACCTTAGGGTCCCCGGAAATGACTTGAAGGCAGGCACATACTCACACTCAAGGCACACTTTCTCATCCTCAGGCTAGCAATAGCAACCCCCCTATGATGGTGGGGTTGCTTCTCCCTCCCACCTCTTCCTCTTCCTCCTCTTCCTCCCTCCCTCCTCTCACTGTCAATGGGAGGGCCTCTGGAGGCATGGGGCTGCCACTCCTGCTACTTTCTCTTCCTCCTTCCCTCCGGACTCTCACCAGTGGCAGGCGGTTGGGTGGCTGGTGGCATAGGACTGCCACTGCTGCCTCTTCCTGCTCCTCTTTCTTTTCCTCCTCCTCCTCCCCTCTCCCTCCTTTTTCTTACTGGCAGGCAGGTAGCTGGCAGCATGGGACCACCACCACTGCCGCCACCACTGCCATCACTTCCTTCTCCTCCTCCTCTTTCTCCTGCCTCCCCTGCCTCCCTCCTCTCACTGACAGCTTTGCATGCCCATGCTCAGGTGCTGTGGGCCCCCTCTGGAACGTGTGCCATGGGTTTGCCATGGGTGGTATACTCAATAGTAAACATTAAGCCTATTGTACAACAACAGAGCTGAGGAGCAGGATGAGAGAAATGTTTTTGAATCTTCAGTTAGAAGACAGAGGATATTCCTGTGGTCAGTGAAACATTGACCATCATTATTTGGAGATTCACCAACTTGTTGAAACTGAATTAATTAATTAATTAATCCATCCATCCATCCATTCTTGTGTTGAGATATGTGCTTTTAAAATGTTGAGATTAATCTTAGTGAAAGACATAGCAGTAAGCCTGTTTTGGAATTTCTGGTTTCTGTGTACAAACCCAACATTTGGGGGAAAACTTATCTTGGGTCAGGGTAACACTATGTATTAAAGTATAGTAGCTCCCCCCCCCCCATATCCATGGATTCTGCATCTCAAAATTCCACAATCCATGGCTCCCCAAAAAATGACAAACCTCCCCAAAAAATGACAAACCTTATTTTTGCCATTTTATATAAGGAACACTTTTTTAGTCCAGCATTGTATATAATGGAACTTGACCATCCATGGATTTTGGTATCCACAAGAGGTCCTGGAACCAAACCCTGGTTGATACCAAGGGCCCAGTGTAGAATCATGATTCTTAGAGGTTTCCAAGAGTATGATTCTGTTTTTATAAGGGGGGACTTATAGAGCTTGTGGGGAGCAGAAAAATTGGGCAGAGTGTTTACCACCCATGTGCTGCATGTTTACCATTCTGGGGAAAGGTAAATCAGTTTATTTCCCACCTATATCACATCTGTGGTCCTATCTAATCCATTTATTAACCATTTCCACAAATCTACTACTTCGTTCTTCTGAAAAGCAATCTGCATGAAAATGTACATTGTACATACAGTATATGCTACTTTCAGCATACGCTGAAAGCTGCACCAGAAGAAGCAGCACCACACACCGAAAGAAACAATGGTGTGCATGCCCGTGGCACATGTGCACTGCCACTGCCCCACGCCGCCGCAAGCATGAGCCCCATTACTTGTAATGGGGCTCGAGCATACGCACTACTTCTTTTATGCAGGGGGGAAGGGGGGTCCGGAATGGATCCCCCGTGTAAAAGAAGGGCACACTCTATAATCTGTCTCTTATTATTCATTCCTAAATGTATTTCCTCTGAAAATCAAGCATCATAAAATAAAGTTGGCCAAATGTGTGTGTTTGTGTGTTTGTTTTGTTGGTTTTTTTTGGGGGGGGGGTGGTTTTTGGTGTGTGTGTTTTTGTTTGTTTGTTTGTTTTTGAGCTGAGAACTGCCACAGAACAATCAACGGCATTCAAAAACTGTGTTTTGAAGTGAACATTAGTCTGGCACTGGAGTGTGGGGCACCAGTGAAATCGGTTGATATCAGAATCCACAAAAACTGTCCTGAATGTCTATTTTGAAGTTGACTTAAAATGGAGAAAGCTGCCTTCACATTCTTGCCTCACCAGTCCTAATACAAAATTGAAACTTACTGAAATTAATAGAATGGCAGGCCCTGGCAGAGCACTTCTGTGAATTTTTCCCTTAGACTTTCAAATGAGAAATTCTGTTATCCTTCAAATGTATGTATTTTAATAACTCAGTCACCACACAGGCACAGTGGTGAACATTTTCTTTCCATTCAACAGGCCAGCATTCTTGAGTTGCAATTGAGGAAATGTCCAATTAGCTAGGAATCTGATTTATCTCTCTCCCCACACAGCATGTAAGCCTTCCTTAGCTTCAGTGCAAAAAGACAGTGTGGTACAAAACTAATTTAGCTGAAGATACAGAACGTATCTTGGGGGTTGATAGGGGGAAGCAGCAAGTGTTTCCCAGTGTTAAAATGCTAAATGGAAATGGTTTTCTTTATAGCTGAAATGGTTTGTAATAGTGACCTTTAATAATCTCTTTGTACACGTGGAAACAAATAAATAAATTCTTCTTCTTCTTCCTCCTCCTCCTCCTCCTCCTCTTCTACACATGCACACACACACACACTCCTCCTTCAGCCCTCACTTACTGGATTTTTTGGTTTTGCTTTTATTATTAGTATATATCAGTTAGAGAGCCAGCATGGTGTAGTGGTTTGAACATTGAGCCAGAACTGGTTCAAATCCCTGCTTAGCCATGGAAACCTTCCATCCCTCCACAATGTGTTTTTAGAAATAAGAACAACTTGTATTATTTTATATGTGCATCTCACAGTCATATGTTATATGCTCCCCTTTTCTCATTTTTTTTTGTATTCATTTTCTTTTTATAAGGCAATAAAATATTTTAATTTTTTTTAAAAAAATAAGCAGTTGTTCATAACAGGTACACCAAGTACACTGCATGTATGGGATATGTCAAGAGGCATGTGGTATAGAGGTGAGTGTCTCAGCTTAATTTGCCTTATGTGGGATGCTGTCATAGATGCAACTGAAGCTGTGCAACTATCATGTGAGTAGGATCAGCACTAGGTTCATATGGACCTCTGTCACAGTGCTACTGATGGATTCTCTAGCACCATCACTGACATTCCATCACAAAACCACTGACTGGATAATTTATCTCCCCAATGGATATATCCACTAGTATATTTCTCAGGGAAACAGATTGTTTTTTCAGCTATGCTCATTTTTGAGTCACCACTGTTGTCCATTTCTCATGAAATTTCTCATTGGTCAGAGTGTCCAATCCAAGAATGCTACATTGGGCTCTCTGTAGCATTGTATTGTGGAAAACTTACAATAGCACCTCCCAGTAGCGGTTTGGCTTCCATAAGAAACATGCCATTACTGGTAGTACTAGCCCCAAAAGAGGCTGAATTAGTGACAACCATTGGGGCTGGAGGAGGCAATTAGGAAAGGCATTAGCATTAGTGGACTTTGCTGGATTGTGTAGATATGGTTGTTGCCCAAAGTATATCAAGTGCTATTGGTGGAATTAGACATGATATTGAATATGTTTGAATTTATCACCACTATTTTGTCTGTTTTGCTTTTTCTGTAGCCATAGCTTCCTGTGTTATTATGTTTTTAATCTTTCACAACATGTAACAACCCCCAAGAAGCCAGTTTGCATCAGGGCACAGTCGCTTCTGAACAGTTCCAGAAAATTGCCTCACCTGGAACAGATCAGGAACGGAATAGGAACTTCCAGTGGCAGTGTTCCGATGTGCAATGAAATAGGTGATAGCACCCATTCTGTTCCCATCCATCTCCCTTACATCATGCCCCAATCCTGTCCCTAGGGGCTGTTCAGTAAGCTTAACTGTCCCAAGATCACCAGTGATCCAGTAAAAAGCATGAGAATGAAAAGAGGCAAAGACTGTTTCATTATCACTTCAGCATGATGAACAATGGGGCAAGCCACCCAATCCTTGTCCTGGACAAAAACAGTGGACCATTAATGTCTAATTGGCCACCTTCAGGTTCATTGAAACCTTGTCTTATTCACCATTCCTTCAAGTCCTTTCATTCTGAATGGAAATTTGAGGTACATTTCAATGGGTTCCAGACACCATTTCCAGATGTAACAGCCCTACAGACAGTTAATGTTGCCTAACCATTGAATGTTAATCCTCTTTCTCACACTGTTCCATCTTAATCCTGTGACCAGACCATGTATAAACAGGAGCACCCCCTCCAATCTCTCTTCTTCCTTCACTAGAACTGTCTAAAGTAAGTGGAAAACTTTGCATTCTATAGCATGTTGAATCCACACAGAAAAATTTAAAAAATCCTTTTCATTATCATAGGGACTGTACACACAGGTGACGAAACACTGCCCTTCTTTGCTCTGTATTGCTCCCAGAATAGCCAAACCATGTGGGAATGATACACAGCCAGGAATAAGGTTGCAGCGCAACCCAATGATCCACTTCCTGTGCGTGATGTGCGGATGCTACATGTCACATACATCATCATGGTGGCCCCCATATGGATGGGAGGCTGGCATGCTGGCAGAGGCAGCATATTCTAGGGTTCTGGAGCATGTGGTTGCTGTGCACTCTGGAACCCTAGAATCAGCGCCACCACACCGCTTCCTGCCCGTGTGTACCAGGCCATTGTGACTAGTCATTGAGGCCCTTGGGGTGAGATTGGGACAGAGTGCAAGTAAAATATGTAGGACAGGAATTATTGGAAGTAGAGCTGCCAGACTGAAAATGAGTGGGCTCTGGTTGTGTATAATAGTTGTGTATAAGAAGGAATCCATGTCAAGTTTTCAGTCTTACAAATCTAGCTGGAACACAAAAGCCACAGTACTAGAAGTTGGTGGGGTCTGGCCTAATATGAGACAAGATCCAGGCATCAGTCAACCTGCCTACTAACCAACAAAATGCCATCCTACCAACACTGCTATAGATGTAGAATGACAAAAATAGGATTCCATTGCTGGTGGTATGTTGGAAGAATGGTTTTAAGCTCATGGGATGGAGCAGACAGGGAAATTCTCTGTCTGGTTCTGCCTAGATGAGCTTGCCTCCTGGCTGGCCCAGCAAGCTCCTGATTGGTGAGCCAGTCCAAATTTTTCAAGGAAAGCCTATGAAACCCATATGGCTACTGTACCATAGCAGGATGAAGGGCTGTTGTTGTCTGGCATTACTTCTTAGAGTGAAAAACTTATATTGGGTCTTGAAGTACAAGAACTGATTAGTGAATGAAAAAGAACAAATATTTGGTGGATGGACTTTTAAAAATAAATGTTCTGCCAAGCAAGTCACTGTGGTAATGGCATATGTTGTTGATCACATCTTACCTCCATGGAGGGAATACAATTTGAGTTGCCTAGAATGGGCTCAAGGATGAGAAAGCACCCACTCATCCTTGAGCCCATTCTAGGCAAGTCAAATTTGAAATAGCTCAAATCCAAATCCTCTACTAACTTTTTAGTGATGATAGTTGCAACAACATGAAAAAAAAATGTAACCAAGCTGTTAGAATTAGTAATTTTTGCATGCCTATAGTTACTAATTGCTAATTTGCAAATTTCATGTTTGTTGGGGATTTTTTAAACCACACCCAAAATTCCTTCATCAAACTGCCCTGCAACAATTCTTTCTTTTCCCTCTCTCTTCTCCATAACACCATGTATTTGATTATGAACAAGTTTTAGGACAGTGGACCCTTGTTATACACTGGGATTTGGTTCCAAGATCCCCCGTGGATAACAAAATCCGTGTATGCTCAAGTCCCATTAAATATAATGACATAGCAAAATGGTGTCCCTTATAAAAAAAAATGGAAAATGAAGGTTTGATATTTGATGTTTATAGGTTGTTTTAACATTTTCAAACTGTGGATGCTTGAATCAGTGTATAAAAAATGTGTGTGTTTGAAGGGCCGACTGTATGTAAAACTAACTTTTATCTGTTTTACAAAGAACACAATGCTATTTCTTTTATCTGCTAGACTCTGAGTGCAAGTGGCTATTTCACTGATTATTGTACAGCTTCTGCCATGCCAAGTGATTATTCTGCTTGAGAAAAATAGTGCTATCTCTCACCTTTCCCAGTTAGTATTATGACTACTGCAACTAAATGTTTATACATATGCATACACCTGTTCTTTCATATACTCATTACTGTGCATACATGTGAAACCTGGCTAACAAAGTGTTGATAATATTGGACACTGAATAAAATGGCTTGCAGTCAGCACTTGCCAAAATTTACATCCACTGAATTCTCCAACTTATGACTTTGAAATGGAAAGGCAAAACAAATTTTCCCCAAAGCAATTTGGTGTGTCTCACATGCCTGGATTAAACTGTTCAGGTCAGATACACACACAATGAACATTTCAATCATAAAACATATAACAAATATTTCAATCTTGTCTTCAGAAATAGCTGCTCTGTGTTCTTTTCATTATTCAGGTTAGCAATGTGGATGAGGAATGAACTTTTGATTAAGAATTAATTAGAATGGAATTGAAGTCAATGAGGACCAGTAGAAATATCTTTCCATGTGAGAAAATCATGCAAATAAGATGAGAGCGGGGGAAATAACAATAATCTATAAAGGGCAATAAGAAAACAGGAACAGAAATTTGGCCCCCATAGTCTTGTCCTCCATCTGTCATTACTTTGTATTAACACCTGGAGAATGCTTGAAAAGTTCATAGCATCAGACAATACACAGAGAGATTTGTAGCTAGTCTGCTCCTCTATTGTTCCTGAACTCTTGCCAGCCTTTGGAATGAGGCCAGTCCAAGAAAATTGAAGAAGAGGAATATGGTTTGGTTATGATATTATATAGGCATATCAGTGCCGTGCACTTGTGACCCCTGCAAAACAATCTGCACTTCTTTTTCTCCTGACTCCACTTCCATATTAAATTGATTGAGTTCCATGTTCTTGTCAACAATCTTTCCCTCTAATACTATTCTTTCAAACAGATTACAAGAAAGCTATTTGAGGGAGAGGGGGGGAGGGGGGGGAGAGGACCATTGGGATGAAAATAAAAATTTTCATAGCATTCATGTGGTTGCTTTTTAAATTAGAAAAGAGTCCCAATGGGTGAGGGAGAAATGTATTTGTATAATTGAGGCAGAATGTTCAGAATGCAGAAGCAGAATTTCGGCAGACACACACACATACAAAGGTTTCTGATACAGGACTTAGTACAATTATTTATTGCAAAGAGGAAGTGGTGCTCAGGACCTGCCTTTTGAAGGTGGTCTGCCATCTTTTTACACCACTAGTTTCTCAGAGTGGACACCATACACAATTCTGCCATTATGCCATGTATGAGAAGGTCAGGGGTCAGATGTTATGATGGATGAAAAACAGTTTGAGGATTTCTAAATAGCAAAGTTTAGTAATGTTGAGAAAATGACAATTTTATGGTCCCATTCTTAATCCACAACAAATTCTGTGAAATATGCCATAGGATTAAAAGGGATGTCTGTCATTCAATTAAGTGAACTGCCTCCCTAACACACACACACACACACACACACACACACACACACACACACACACACTCCAACCCATGCCCCAATTCGGAGTAATGAAACCTAAACAAACTTTCAGCTATAGACCATTCTACTTCCTTTAGTTTGGGCTCATGCACATCTCTACCCCTTTCATATAGCTGTATTATTTATTTTGTATGTTTAACAATTAAATCTGTATCTGCTTCCCACCCTCTAAAGACTTCTTTAAGACAGTGACTTATGTAGAGGGAAAATGAAACAAAAATATACATTTTAAAAGCATGCTTTGATTCTGTTTTTTGCTGTCCTTCACTCCAATGAGTTCAGAGTGGTATAAGTGTTCCTCTTCCACTTTTAGTAGAGCTTTGAAAAGTTCCATTTTTTCAGTGGCCATGATGGCTGGGAGACTCAGGAAGCTGTAGCTTAAAAAGTGCATCTCCTCGGTTCTTATTCTTCCTCTTCCTTTTCTTTGTTTTTTTAACCCTTAACAATTCTGTGAGATAGTTGCAGAAGAAAAGTAGTGGCTAATCCAAGGACGAAGATTTTCACATAGGGGGTTGTAAATGTCATTATAGCATTAGTTTATTGGTATTGGCAAGAATGATATAAAAGAGATTTCAAAAACTTACTTTTCACACGCGGAACATAATAACGATTCATTAATTATTCAAGAATGGAAAATAGTGCATTTGCTTTCCACACGTTGACAGCTTTTAGCATTTGCTAAACAACAGGTTTGCCATTTAAAAAATTACTTAAATAAATAATAATAATCATGTCCTCTATTCTGAAAAAACCAAAATGTTTACCTACATATTTTTTTTGCTGTGATTCATAACCTTCAAAATACATTTTGTTGTAATTGAGAGGGGGTTAAAAAACAGTTAATCTCTCGTTGCTTACTTAACCCTCCTATATGATGCAGGAAGTGTTTAAGCCAAACTGCACTCCGGGGGAATACCTGTTTGGAATGATGAAATGTCTTTATATCATCATAGAATTGTACTTGCTTTTCAGATGTTTTGCAAATTCACAAACGAATTGCATTTGCCAAGCCATTCATGCTTTTAAAGTAATAATAGTTTATTCCACTAGCACAACAGTTCAACAATGTTTCAAGAATGATAGGAGGATGATGTTGTGTGGAAATCTTTTCCTCAATTGTGTAAGATAAATACAATTCCTTAACATTTTTTTCTCCTTGTGAAAATGTCCATCATGCAGTTTCATGGATGTGCTGAGACCTGAATCTATGCCTTTTCAATCCCAGATCAGCATTGTAACTACCTTCTCAGACAGGCTCATGCAGGCTCACTGGAATAATTTATACAGTATATGCATTGCAACAATTTGTTGTTATGTACCTTCAATTAATTTCCATCTTACGGTCACCCTAAGGCAGCCCTACCATGGCATTTTCTTGGCAAGATTTGTACAGAGGAGGTTTGCCTTTGGCTTCCTCTAAGCTTGAGAGAGTGTGGGGCTCAACAGGCTGCCCCTTTCCTCCCCGGCAACTGCACATTGTGGCCCTGATCTGACCTTTCGGTGGTGCAAAAAGAAGCTACAAAATGTGGCTCCTTTTCACACCATGGAAAGGGCACCCTAGTCATAGTGACGGGTTTTCAGCGCTCCTTTGGTGCAGCACATTTAAACACTGCACCAACTAATTGCCATAATGCCACGCTCCATGCTAACCTCATACTGGCATATAATGCTGGTCTGTAGAGGCTCTGTGACTTGCCCAAGATCAGACAGTGGGTTTCCATGGCCGAACAGGGATTTGAACCCTGGTCTCCCAGTTTCTTAGTCCAACACTCAGACCACTATGCCACACAAGCTCACATTACAACATTTACCAATGCTAAAATATTTCAGAGAGGTAGTCTGTTCTAACATTTAAGACACCAGTAGACAGGATATGCTAGGGCCTAGGCTATGCCTTGGAATTTATAACAACCAGAGCAGAGAACAACCTTGATAGAAGGGGAGATAACATCAGATGAGAGACAACTGAATATCTCTGTTCCTAGTGTACAGTTTATATATGAAGGACTAATATCTCTTTGTGGGTGGGAACCTAAGGAAAATGTCACTTGAATAGAAACGGGTGTCAACTGCCATACTGTATGGCCACTTCCATCCCTTTCAAGCCTGATCTTTCAAGACAATATAATCAGAATATAAACTAGGGATGCCTGTTTGGCCCATCCTTAAAATGTACACAGCATGCCCGCTCCATACGTGGGTGTGCCATACGCGGCTTCTGATTAGCGTGGAAGCTGCACTGCTATTCATTGAATGGAGTGCGCGCCATGCTGCTGCGAGCACAAGCCCCATTCTATTGAATGGGGCTTGAGCTTATGCAGTATTTTCCTTAAGCTGGGGGGGGGGTCCAGAACAGATCCCCACATAAGGCAAGGCTCCACTGTACTGGATTGTATCCAGATATTTATTCCAACAGGGAACACAATTGTTAGCACTCCCCAAATTTCTAGCCTTACTGTGACTTCAGTGGAGCATTTAGAAATAGAGCTTAGGTAAAGGTAATGGGATAAAAGTACAGGAATGAGAACAGCAAATATGAGAGTCTGAAGTATGACAAAATTTCAGTATCTTACTCTATGCAATTTGGGGAATGGAGGAAAATTTCATTGGGAAGTGGACTTATCATTTGGAGAGATACACTCGTCCCCCGGGTTACGAAATTAATTCGTTCCGCCGCCATTTTCGTAACCCGGAAGTCTTTCGTTAGCCGAATCCCCATAGGCGCTAATGGGGAAAAGCCGCGGCTCCGCCGCGGCTCCATTTTAAAAAGCGCCAGCGTTTTTTCGCAACCCGGGTAAACCTTCGTAACCCGGAAATAATTAATTAATTTTTTTTTTCGTAACCCGGAAATTTCGTATCGCGGCGCGTTCGTATCCCGGGGTACCAGTGTAGTGTTCTTATTTTGCCCCAACCCATAGCTACATCCCTGTCAGGAAACTGGAGTTCAGAACGCAGCTGGCGGTGGAAGTGGGGGGTTAATTTCAATTTTCTACAACCCTCAGAAAAACTCCCCCCATCATTTCAGAGGGTCACACAGATCCTCACATCAGATTTTTAGGGATACTAGAGGCATAAATTAGAAAAGATTACCTCTTCATCATTCAATCAAAACTCTCTCTTTAAATCACCATGTCCTCCTCCTTCTCCCTCTCATTTTCTTTCTCTGTTATTTATTGGCTGTTGAGCAGTGGTCTAGCAACATTGCTTTAATATGGCACTGGCAAACACATCTCTTTAAATATAATGGGGTTAAAAGTGTTAGTGTCAGATGTGCAAGGCCTGGGTTCAGATCTCTGCTTAGTTGCAAGGTTTTCTGAGAGGACTTGATATAGATTTATCTCTTAGTCCAGGGCAATCAATTTGCGATCTTTCATATATAGTTCACTTATTGTTATTGTTATTATTATTATTATTATTATTATTATTATTATTCATTTTTATGCCACGCTTCTCCTAACAGAGACCCAAGGCAAATCACTTGCAGGTCCTAACAGTTCTACTGAACCTAGACAATGGTGAGGGGTGAAGGGAATTGCCATGAAAGACAAAAAAAGCAGATAAACCCACCTAGGGCCACAAGTTGCCCATCGTTATCTTAGGTAGTAACCCATTTCACAAACATTTTGTGAGAATAAAAATACAAAGAAAAAGTGATATCTGCCACTCTCAGCAATTTGAAGGGTAGAAAATAAATGGGAATATTATATTATTATTATTATTATTATTATTATTATTATTATTATTATTATTATTATTAATAATAATAATAATAATAATAATAATAATAATATTTATTTGTATACCGCCCTATGGCAAACCAATCCGGGCAGTTGACAACAGTAAAATATAAAATATAACAATTAAAAACACTTCATCCCTCCCCCCTTAAGACAGTATTAAACAGTATAACATATTAAAAACACAATATCAAAGCATAAAAACAACAATTAAAAACTAAAAACCCTGATATCCCTCTGTTGATCCTCAACCATCACTAAGATGGGGCCACGGGAGGAATGAGGGAATCAAGGAACCTGGGCCGGGATGGTTAATCTGGAAAGGCCTGCCGGAAGAGATCCCTCTTGACCGCTTTTTTAAAGCTGTCTAATGATGTTATCTGACGGATCTCATTCGGCAGGTCGTTCCAGAGTTTGGGGGCGACAGCAGAGAACGCCCTCTGGGAGGTTGCCGCAAGCCTAGATTTTAGAGGCTGCAGTAAGTTCCTCCCAGAGGACCAGAGAGCACGGAGAGGATTGTACGGGAGGAGGCGGTCCCTGAGATAGCTTGGACCCAAGCCATTTAGGGCTTTAAAGGTGATAACCAACACCTTGTACTGGGCCCAGAAGCTGATAGGCAGCCAGTGGAGGGACCTCAAAACCGGAGTAATGTGGTCCCTCCTAGATGTTCCTGAGACAAGCCTGGCTGCCATGTTTTGAACCAGCTGTAATTTCCGAGTCAAGCACAGGGGTAGCCCCATGAAGAGTGCATTACAGAAGTCAAGGCGTGAGGTTACCAGTGTGTGCACAACTGTCTCGAGATCCCTTACTTCCAGAAAAGGGCGCAGCTGGCGTATCAGCCGAAGCTGATAACAGGCACTCCTGACCGTCGCATTTACCTGATTTGTCATCAAGAGCGACGAGTCAAGGAGCACCCCCAGACTGCGAACACAGTCACTGGAGGAGAGTGTGACCCCATCCAGAACTGGAGGTTGCAACCCAATTCTTGGTTTTGGGGCCGCTACCATGAGCACTTCCGTCTTGTTTGGATTCAGTTTCAATCTGTTTTTCCTCATCCAGCCCATTACCGCCTGAAGACATTCATTGAGAGAAGAGATGCCATCAGAATTTGAGGCCGACGAACGAGATACGGAGAAATAGATTTGGGTGTCATCAGCGTACTGATAACACCTAGCACCATGACTCCGTTTTATCTCACCTAGCGGCTTCATATAGATGTTAAATAACATCGGGGACAAAATAGCCCCCTGAGGAACCCCACAAGTGAGGTACCTCTTACTGGAGCTACAGTCCCCGAGTAGCACCCTCTGAGACCTGCCCGAGAGGAAGGACCGGAACCACTGCAAAGCAGTGCCCCCGATACCTAACCCCCTCAGGCGGTCCAAGAGGATGCCGTGATCTATAGTATCGAAAGCTGCTGAGAGGTCTAAGAGCACCAACAGGGTCACACTCCCCCTGTCAATGCTCAGACGCAGATCGTCGGTCAAGGCAACCATGGCAGTCTCAAACCCAAAGCCTGTCCTAAAGCCGGTTTGAAATGGGTCTAGATAATCTGTTTCATCCAAGACAGCTTGGAGCTGAAGGGCAACCGCCCTCTCGATCACCTTGCTCAAAAATGGCAGCAATGACACCGGCCTATAATTCCTCATATCCAGGGGGTCTAGGGAAGGTTTTTTCAGGAGTGGCCTAACCGCCGCTTCCTTTAAACAAGATGGAATATGTCCTTCCCTGAAGGATGCACCGATGATATCCGTAAGGAATCTCATCAATGCATCCCTCCCCGGACGGCCAGCCATGATGGGCAAGGGTCGAGAGGGCAAGTTGTCTTCCTCACCTTACCAAGCAGCTTGTCCACGTCATCAGTACTCACAGATTGGAACTGATCCAGTATGACTACATCGGCAGAGTCACTGGATGCCTCACTTGTCGACTCTGTTTCAACGGTGGCATCTAAGTTGGCTCTTATCTAAGAGATTTTGTCTACTTTTCCCCTCCCCAAAATTGGGACCCAAAGCAACTCACAGTTTAAAAGAACAATACAAATTTAAAACATACAAAAATGAACATTAAAATAATTAATTATTCACATTATTAAAACAATTCAATTCTCAAGTTAAAATAATACAGTGCAATAAAAATGCTATTAAAACAGTTCAGTTAAAACAATACAACACCCCTAGCCTGATCTTTAAAAACTTTGTTTTAAAAGAGTGTTGGGATAAAAAAAATTTAGCCTGCTGAGAGAAGGATAACCAAAGGGCCCTTTTTGGCTTCTTTGGGAAGGGTGTTCAAGAATCTAGGGGCAGCTACTGAGGAGACCCTCTGTCACACCCCTACCAACCATGCTTGTGATGGTGGTAGGACTAAGACAAGGGCCTGTCCTGATGATCTCAGGGCCCATGTAGGCTTATAAAGAGGGTTATGATCTGCCATGTAGCCTGGACCTGAGCCATATACGGCTTTATAGATCACAACCATCCCTTTGAATTGTAGTTGGAAACAAACTGGTAGTTAATGGAGCTGTTTTAATAGAGGTGTGGTATGGTCTCTGTAACCTGTCCCAGTGAACAGTCTGGCTATATGTGTTTGGATCATTCTTCAAAGACATCCCCAGTAAGAGTGCATTACAGTAATCCAAATGGGATGCAGCTAAGGTATGTACCACTGTGGCCAGATTTCAGTGTAACCCTATCTAACGTGTTAGATATCCTAAATGCCTATTCCTGATCTGCCTTTAGACTGACCAGAAAAATCCGTAAGAGTCATCAGGAATCTTTCCAGATATATCAGCCTCCTGGACCATCTTAATTAACACCACCCATCCACCACAGAGGTTTTGTGCCTGACCAAACAATGATCTGCAGTAGAACTGCAGAAATTTCCACCACTCCAAAATCATTCCATCCAGCTAGAAAACAAGAGTGTGCAGCATGAGTAGGACCAGATACCACTTGGACAGACAAATGGTTGTCATGGAAGCCATGAAGTCCTGAGTTAGTCTCGATAGGGCAGTCTCAGGATAGATGTTGAAGTCCCCTAATACTACTACCTGTGGGGAATTCTACACCAACGATGAGACCACCCCAGCTGGCTCAGGAAGAGAGATTATTTAGCATCAAGGTGGGTGGTAGACATGCAAACTCTGTAGATTAAGGGACAGGGCACCTGGTCAATGGCATGGGATCTCAATAGACCACTGCAGTTCCATCTGCTGCACAGAAAATGCTGGAGGACAAAGCTGAGAGAGATCATGCCCACCCCCCACTTCCACCAGCTTCATCCAGCCACATATTTATGATACAGGCCAGGTCAGCATGCTCATCCAGAATCAAATCCTGAAAGGCAGTTGTTTTTCCATTCACCAACAGCTGACACTCAATAACAGCATTTTCAACCCAAGGGGACTTTATCAAGGCTATCCACTCTATTTGACCTAGGAGACAAATTGGAGGCAACCAATATCCTGTTACACTCCCCTGTTCCATGCCATTGTAACTGTCTCCTACCTCTGTATTTTCCTCTGCCCTGTATTACCCCAGTTGCTTCTGCCTGAATCTGTGCACCCCCTCCCTCCTCTGGAGAACACATACATACAGCAATTAGTGGTAAAAATACCCAATACAATACACAGGCAGGCCCATGGTAAAGCAGGAAACAAACCTGTGCCTTTGTTGGACAGAGGGACAGACTCTCATGTACCCCAGAACAGCTCCTTAAAAGGGGTGAGCCCATCTGTGACAGAGTCCTGCTTTGAATGGCACAGACAGGCAAGACAAGATGATGGGCAGTACCTTAAAAGTCATGACCTTGGTCCTCCAAAGAGAAGAGTGCCATCACTGAAGCAGAGATCCAAGGAAGCAGTAACAGACAGCAACCTCCAAATGTTCTCTATAGCCCTGTCTCAGTGTTAAATAAGCAGAGAGTGGACAGTTGTCCCTTGTTCCTCCTTTCCACTCCTGCTTTGCATCTTGTTGCCTATATGCTCTGTCACTTCAGAATTATTCCAACTCCTGTTCCCATCTCACAATCCTAAGTGTTTTCCCCATCTTTTCTCCTTAGGCTTGCCAAGACCTACCCTGGAAATATGACTTTGCATCTTTCTTTGCTTTCTGTCATACAGAAAAAGATTCCACAGGTGTTTCTACAGATCTCACTGGGCTTGCCATTTGGTCATTTCTGCGGGTTCTTTCCATTAAACAGAAAACTTTGTACATAGATGGAGCTATTCCATAGCACTTGTGCCTGGAGAGCTTTGTGGCTGGACACATTTCATCAGACTTGTTGTCAGTTCCAAAACACATGTATGAAAATGAGAAGACTTCAAAAACAAATTAACAAACCAGGAAATTGATTTGTAGAAATATATTAAATAGAATTAATTTGTCATATACCCACCCTGATATTAGAAACTGGCATGGATTGTACTGTTTATTTGTCTTATTTGAAACAGCTTGAAACATTTATTTATTTTGTAAATTAGCTCAAATCCTGACTCATTTGTGACACCTTCAAAGTGGACAACTCAACAATTGAATTACTATATCTTAGCTCCAGTTAAATGGTATTGCCCCAGCCCTGATATTGTGAATGATGCCGTTCCTTATTTCCATATATTTCTTACCCCCGATTCCTGCTGTTTATCAAGCTATTAATCCAGAACATGTCTTCTAGCCTCATATCTGCCAAATCCAGTCAAGAATGTTTGGTTAAGGACTGCCTCAAATGTTTTTAAAAATGCAAGTGGGTAGATAAGCCGCAGGGGTGGTGTAACTAGTGCGTGAATGACACACTCATTACATAAGCGCCGCACGGGAACATGTGGACACACGGCACTTACGTAACAATGGTCAGGCCTGTGTACACAGGACGCCACCATTGTTATGCTGCTGGTATGTTCTAGGGTTAGGGACCATGCGGTTGCCACACAATCTTTAACCCTAGATTTGACACTGGTACACCACTTATTGGTGGTATGTACTGCGCCAAAGAATCCCAAAAGGTTCATGAGGCCATTATCCATGCTTATTCTTCCTTAGCAAGCCTTGTTCTTTTATATGTTTGAGGATTCTGTATTTAATCATGCTTTCTCCTAATTTATCTGGAGAGAACATTAAGCTTATTTACCAGCAATTTCCTAATTTGTATGTGTGTGTTTGGGGATGGGGGGGGGGGGAGATGTTGAACAAATCTTTCTGATTTCAAGGTGACAGTAGAATTTCAGTTACACTCATAAGGAATCTACTTTAAACTTTATATTAAAATCACAGATAAAATCCAATAGTTAGGCACTGATAATATGTTTTCTGACTCTATATTTAATAATTAAAAAATTTGTAGTCTTGATTTACAGTAAACCAGACAGAAGCAACCTAATGCTGTTAAAATACCTTTGACTGCAATTCCCTTAAGCCTCAGACAACATGTCCAATAGAGATTTTGGGAGTTGTCATCTGAAACATCTAGAGGGAACTTTTTGCAGTAAACCATTGTTCTTCAGCTGAGGGCTAAGTAAATACCTACAGACAGATCTTGTTCCAGTGATGGATAAGCATTGCATTCTCTCTTGACTCGTTGCACCAGAAAGTGGATGGCAAGGCATATCTACATTCATTTTACAATGAAAGCAATGAATATAAGCAAAAATCCATCAGTGATACCTTTATTGGCCAATGGAAATGCACAATATACTTGTTGCAAGCTTTCAAAATTCCATGGGCTTCTTTATCAGGCAAAATGTTACAAACCAAACAGTAGAAAAATTAAAAAAAAAAAAAACAATTGGAGATGTTAGTCAGATGCCTGCATGTTGTTTCAGTCCTTAGTGAAGATGTTATGATGGGGAGGATATCTTTTGCAGGCAGGCTTCTCCTCCTTCTGGCCATACAGGACGCAGCAATACTGACTAACATCTCCAATTTTTTTTCTCCTGTTTGGTTTGTAGCATCTTGGCTGATAAAGAAGGCCATTGAGCTTTAAAATCTTGCAAGTATATTGTGTGTTTGGGTTGGCCAATAAAGCTATCAGTGATGATTTTTGTTTCATTTGTTAAATGGCCAATACAGTTACTCCTGCAGGTGTTGTTGTTGTTGTTGTTATTTTGTATGTTGAGATACTGCATTGTAGCTGCAACAGGGGAACTATGAAAAGTAACTTGTGGACTGGAACTTCAACCAAGGTAAAACATTTTTTTCCCCTTAAATTTGGACTGAATTTGCATGTTTTACCTCTACATCACCAAAATGTTCCTGATGCAAAAACATAGAGACTTCTTGAGGAATCCATTGCTTTCTGCCTACAAAAAGACCTGTGACCTCACTGGAATGGAGACATATTGGATTACAAAAGAAGGGTCCCTGTTGTGATGCAAAAGGACTTTAAATTTCCTGGACTTTGAAAATCTCCCTGTTACCGCATGTCCAGAAGGAAGAGGAGCCTGCCTGCAAAAGATAATCCTCCCCATCATAACATCTTTACTAAGGACTGAAACAACATGCAGGCATCTAACATCTCCAATTGTTTTTGTTTTGTTTTGTTTTCTCCTGTTAGGTTTGTAACATCTTGCCTGATGAAGAAGTCCATGGAGCTTTGAAAGCTTGCAACGAGTATATTGTGCATTACAGTTGCCCAGCAAAGGTATCACTGATACATTTTTGTTTGTATTTGTTAAATGGCCAACAGAGCTACTCCTGCATGTTGAAAGCAATGAAGTGTGGCTGGATAATGCCACTCCTTGGGTCTCAAAAAAAGGAAGTAGAACTCAATGGAAGGTATATTCTTTGCATGCAAAATGTCTCAGTTTCATTTCCTGGCATCTTCAGTTGAAAGAGTTAGATAGTCAATGAGAAATATCTCAGTCTGAAATCTGAAAGAAATGATATTGGTCAAAGTAAGGTGTGTTACACACGCGCCGAAAGTACGTGTTAGGGTTAGGAAGGGGCATATTAGGGTTAGAAAGGGGCGTCTATTCTAGACGCCCCTCAACCCTAGTACGGACTGGGTCCGTACAAAATGACGGCGCCCTTCCACACGGGTGCCGCCATCTTGACATCACAGATGCATAGCGTCCAGATGCCACACAGAGAAAGTGATGCCACGAGTGCGCAACTAGCGCCTCATGGCACCACTTCCGGGGCGCAGAAAGAAGTGCCATTTTTGGGCTTCTTTTTTGCTGTGTCTGGAAACCGTGCGGTTTGGCCGCTGCGGTTCCTGGACGCAGCAACCGGAAGCGCTGGCAGACCACCACTTTCAGGTGGTCTGTAACGCGCCTAAGACAGCACTGGGTTAGATGGACAAACAATTTTATATCGTATAAAGCAGCTTCCAGTACATTGAAATGTTCATCAGGTTACATGCTTATCTACTTTTGAGGAATAAAAGTGATCTTCCTGAAAGTATGGGCCCTAGATAATGGGGCGAGGATGTGTCTCATTATAAGACTGTTACACCCAGACCCTGGAAAAATGTTGATATTATATTTACATGCATAATTACAACTTCTCCTCCTTTCTCTATGCACCTCTGTGTGTGTGTGTGTGTGTGTGTTGCCCTAGTCACTATGGCATTACATATTTCTGTAATTTTGAAATCTTGTTTCTTGGAGAAATGATAAGCTAAAAATATAAAATTGAAAAGGGAAAATTATTCCTTTTACACATTATTCAAGAAACACAATGGCCCATATGTTAAGTCTGATTTTCAAACAACACTTTCAAAGCTTGTCAATTTAAAAAGGATATTGGGAACATGCTTGTTTGGGACTTCATTAAAGCTTATATTTGATTTTCACTGTTTGCAATTTTGAATTGTTCAATTGATTGGTCTCTTTTCCACATTTTTAGTACCAGAAGTATTGGCAAACCTGCAATGAGACAAATTATTTTTTGTTCCCCAGGATGTACTTATTAGGATATTCTAAATAAACTTTTAGAAACAAAGGGAGATGAGAAAGAAGCTACCAGGATTTCCTCCACTAAAAGCTTATGATGTATGTAAATTAATTAGGGCTAAATACAATTGTTTGTTCCAACTACAGTAGACCCATTGAATCAGCAGGATTTACATAACTAAAGAGTTGCCATTCAGTAGTTTATTTAATGACTCCATCCAAGGTGGGACTAGCAATTGGATTTAACCTTTAGCCTTGTAGGTGCTACAAAACTTATCACTGCTTTTCCATTGAACACATACTTTGACAGCTCAACAGTGGGAGCAATGGGTATTTGAACAATTATTGTGCACCATGCAAGGGAGTGGGAGTTATACTTAGGAAGAGGGTTCTTTTCTTGAATTTGATACACAACTTCATACACAAAAATTACAAAAGCATTAAACCATCTTTCCAATCAAAACACTACTTTTAAGTTATTGTTTTGTGTGTTCAAATAATTTCTGACTTCTGGCAACCCTAAGGCAAACCCTATCTTCTTGGGAAGTTTCTTTGGAGAGGATTTGCCATTGCCATCCTCTCAGGCTGAAAAAAAGATCCAAAACACACTGCAGAAATAATTCAGTTTCTGACCACTTTAACTGCTCTGGCTCAATGCTAAGCAATTTGGGGTACTGAAGTTTTGTGAGACATTTAGCCTTCTCTGTCAGAGAGCTCTGGTGCCATAATAAACCACAATTGCCAGGATTCCCTAGCACTGTGCCAGGGCAGTTAAAGTGATTTCAAACTGGATTATTTCTGCAGTGTGTTTTGGACCAAACTAACTTGCCAATGGGTTTCCATGGGTGAGCCAGAATTCGAACCCTGGTCTTGAAAGTCTTAGTCCAATGCTCAAACCATTAAACCATGTTGGCTCACTTACTTTTAAAGAATTAACATTAGAAACTCAGAACAATTGAAATACATATTTGATACATATTGGATACAAAAAAACAGCAGACCTAATCTCTACCGTCTGATCAGTTAATACTGAAAGGCCTCCTTAAACAGGAAACTCTTTGCTATTCCACCAACATAGTTTCCAAACCCTGTTCTGTACAATGCAGATCTTGGTCCAGTGCCTTCCAATACTGGATAAAGATTGTTTATGGTGGTCTATTTTTAGGTTACCTTTACATCCTAGAGAAAAGATATTTTATCAGTTCATGGTTTAAATTTTACTATTAAGCTGCTTTTATTAGGCCTCTGTATGGACTCACTACACTCACAAGATTATTCTGCTGTAAAATCTCTTTTAGAAACCCAGATCAAGGATATTGATTTCCAAAATGCTATATTAAATGCTTACAGAACTTGTTCCCTTAACTTTGGAATGTCCTAGATATGCTAGTGTGGGCGGGGCTGGCCTAGCAGACTCCATCTTGCAAGGAAACAGACTCCTCCCCTTATGTTCTCTCCCAGATGCACAACAAACTTACTCAGGCAAGTGTGGTGCAACTGTACCTTTAATAAGAAAATAGCTTTGTATTCAGTAGATGATAACTCAAAACATAAAGTCCAGTCTTCAAGTCAGACATTCCCACTTCCCATCATGACAGGGCTTGTTTCCCAAAGCTTCTCTTGTGGACTCCACCACTCGTCCTCCAAATCCTCAAGGTCTCTGGTTGTCCATTCCCCAGAGCCCACAAAAGCCCAGACTCCCTCCTCTCGAGGGTTCTGGCACCTCACCTCCACTTGGGGCCTCTGCTTTGTCCTTAGGGCTCTTCTTGGAAGAGGCACAGGGACTCTGTCCCTCTCTGGCCTCCTTAAACCCTGTTCTTTCCCTTCCCCGGCCGCTGCTGCCCGAACAGCTCTTCCACATCCATCCTCCCCCTCGCACGCCTCAGCCCTTCTGCTTTTATACTCCTTCCAGCTCCTCCTCCTTCCACCACTGGCTCCACCTCTGGGTTAACCTCCTCCTTCCCCTCAACCTCCACCACCTGGCTGCCCTTAGCCCCTTCAGCTCTCTCTACCTCACTACAGCTAGATAATGGAATAATCTGACCATACCCAGCTATTGTACAATCTTTGCTATCCTAGATTTAACTGTCTCCCCTCCGAAATATTGGAATGATGCTATTAGGGTGTCCCACAGGAAGGCTTGTTTTGTTTGTTTTGCTTAATCCTCTTGACATGGAACCCAAGGAAACTTGCAACCATTAACTTAGTAGGGCATATAAACATTTAAAAACCTTAACAATAAATTAAAAAGTGTGTGTGCACACACACACACCACCCAATGTCATCACTGGTGAGTGTGTGTGTGTGGGGGGGGTGGGGGTGGGGGTGGGGGTGGGCAGCACCAAGTGACACCCTAAGGGTGGGTGACACCACTGCTCCTCAAACACCTACTTTTTGGCAGAAATGGGCTGTGGCATTCATCTGCTTCCCTTTAAAATGCTTTAAAAGATGGTGGGAGTTGGGTGAAGCTCAGTGGGAGGAGAAAGAAGAGGCCCTGGAATTTTCTAAAATTCAAATTTCAAAATTTAAATGTTTAATTTTTTTAAAAAAATGTTTTTTGAAACATGAAAATGTGGGAATTATGATTTATAAGCAAGTGCAGAAAAAAAAAGCATTGCTAAGGATTCTGTATCGTGTGAAACTAGAGGAGGTCAATGGGGGGGGCATTTGGCACCATGAGTTATTGCACTTGGTGATACCAATTCTAGGGATGCCACTGACTCCATCTCCACCACCTTCTGCTCAACGAGTTATTGCCAAATGCTTGTTTAGATCATGGATGGGTAAACTGTGGCTTTCAGGTTGCATGAAGTCTTAGGGTGTTCTTGTTCTTGTTGTTGTTGTTGTTGTTGTTGGTAGCTGTTTCCCTTTTGGGAAAAACAGGGTCTGGCCCCCAGGTGCCTCCAAACAGCCTCTATAGGACATGCTTAAGGTCTCCTTGACCATTTTAAACCCAGGAAAGGCATTTTTATTAAATAGGCAGAGGTCCCAAGACATTTCATAGATCACTTCCTGTGACCTCAGATCACTTCATGTTGCAAAAGGGAAAAAAATGTGGTGATTATCCCCCACAAACTCTCAAGAGGGCATTTGGGAGGCATTTATCAGAAAATCTGATATTTTGGGGAGGTGGTTGTGTGTGGTCCTTCATGGTTTTCTGAGGGGCTAATGAGGCTGTCTACCACCCAACAATTCATATAGATGGAAAGATTTTTACCTGCTATCAGAAGGATTGCAGAGGGGACTACCTGTATCTCCCAAGGGACAGGACTCTATGGCATCAAAGTAACCATTGGGTAACCCTTTCACATGTCCTTACCATATGCATCTGTGATGACAAACTGATAAGTCTGTGGAAAAAAGACAAACTTAATTAGTGGCTAAGGCCCAGTACAGATGGCACGAACACGCCATGTTGGGGCCAAAAGCAGGGCTGGGGAGCACAGAGCAACAGCACACTCCCCAGCCCTAATACGTATCTTGGCATGGCGACCTCCATACGCAGCACACGACAATGTAGTCACGTGCGTGCCACAACCAAATGGACCATCACGTGCCTGATGGTATCACTCCACTTCAGGGTGCTTAGGATGCCCTATTTGCAGCGCGAGAAGGAGCTCTGAAATGGAGCTCCTTCTGGGAGGGTGCCTCATTCCCATGGCAACTAGATTGCCATGAGAACGAAGCCAGGGAGAAAGGGGCTGAGCAGCCCCTTTCTCCTCTGGCTGTGCCTGTCAGGGTATCCATGGGACATGAAGCCCCATGGACGCCCCTTTCCAGGCCACAGAGAAGCGGCATTTTGCTGCTTCTTGGTGGCCTGGAAAAGTGGCAGATTGGGGCCTCTGGGGCTGCTAGTATGGCTGACCTGGCCCCAATCCACTGTGGAAAGGGGCAACTGCAGGCCGCCCCTTTTCTGCAGTATGTACCAGGCATTCGTTCCTTTTTTTCTGGCTTTTCAATATGACTTCTTAATCCTATTTAGAATTTATTTCTCATAGTTTTACCTGTTGTATCAGACTGTATTTCTAATAGGTATAGTAAATACTGGTGCAGTATACATTATGAGGGTCAGCGTGGAATAGTGGCTTGAATGCTGACTTTGGAGCTTGGCTATGAAACCCACTGGGTGACCTTGGTTTAATCACACACTCTCAGCCTCAGAGCAAGGCAATGGCAAACCTCCTATGAACAAAATTTGCAAAGAAAGCCCCATGATAGGGTTGCCATAAGTCAGAAACGACTTGAAGGCACACAACACATACAGTGTACATGTAATAATTGTACTTTCATGTTTATAATTGTTTTGTTAAATGATTCATGTGTTTATATTTTTAATGATTGTGCATGTATTCTGCTGCTTATTTCAGTGACTGAGACCCTGTGCAGCAGTTATGCACAACACATACACCGGCTCCGCCCCCTCGGTGGCATGATGCTGCGCACTGCACTGTATGGCGCATGGTGTCATGACACTCCTCTGGCTCTGCATCTTCACAATGTAGTTTTGAAGGAGTGGCTTAAAGTTACGGTGCCGCAGCTATCAGGCCTTTTCCAGAGTGCAAAAAAGACCCACTTTTTGTGGCTCCTTTTCATGCCCCAGAAAGGCCAGATTGGGGCCACAGTGTGTGGTTGCTGCTGTCCTGATCTGGCTGTAAAAGGGGAGGCTGAAGGCCACCCCTTTCAGACTGTCTGAACAACCCCTTAGTGACTATACAGGAGTATGAAGTGAGGGATCTAACTTTCTAGTAAATTATTTCAGATGAAAAGTTTTGCACAGATGGAACATTGTGAGCATTGTCACTGAGCTAAACCCAAGACCCATTAAAATCCATTTAACCTATATAGGTGGTAACTAACCTCTTCCTTTCATTTCACTAGTTCTGCAGTAGATAGGACAAATATTGAATGTAGCACTTTGTCATTAACACTCATGAAGCCAATGCTTTAGGCCAGTGGATGGCTATTCTCTATCTCCACTATTTGTCAGAAAGCAGATCTTTATACTGGGGGGCAAACTGAAACAACTCCAGCTTTTTCTTTGAAGAAATCAGCATTTGCTTTATGTTATCCTTTTGGTTAAGTATCCATTGCTACTGCCAGAAAGAAGTCATTAGTGCTGGAAGAGAGAAATTTCGCTTATCCCTTTTTTCCCATTCAGGTGAATGACGATCCACCAAAGCTACTCTCCAGTATGAGTCAGCAGCAGCAAAGCAGGTTAATGCAGTGCACTCAGCCTGTACCAAACAATTACCATTTCACTCCCATCTACACATATAAGAGAGAAGATCAAAAGGTTATTTAAGCCCAACTGTTTGTGTACTTGTCTTGATGCTTTCTTTTCTTTTAAAGGGCAGAACACTAGAGAGAGTGCATTAGAGCAGAAGAATAGCCCTGTTGAATTAGATCAAGAGCTGTCTAGCCCAGTATTCTGTTGGTCAAAATCAGTTGATTTTGGAAACCAAAAGAGATGGCAAGAATATTCAAAAATATTTGAGAATAGTTTAAAATATGTTTCTTAAGTTTCAGGTAAACCCTGATGAGAAGATTCCTGGAAAAACAATTATCTTCACAGTTCAGCACTTGTTGTATGAAAAATTCACCATTGAGGTTTTTGTGGGTGTATATAGCAAGTAGCATTTTCTCCACAGCAAACACAATTTCCTCCATAGAAGATAATATTTCTGCAGCTTCCCCTGCAAAAGAATGCAAACTTTGTGCAGAATAACTCACGAGCTACACTTTGTAATGAGATTTTGTAGCACTTTTGCGACTAACTGAAAGAAATAAGCTGGTAACATGAACTTTTGTAGACTTCAGTCTACCCCCTCCCATCTGCATCTGAGGAAGCAGGCTGAAGTCTATAAAAGCTCATGATACCAGCTTCTTTCTTTCAGTTAGTCTCAAAGGTGCTACAAGATTCCTTTGCACTCTATTTCCCCAGACTAATATGGCTGTGCCTCTGAATTCCCCAACTATGGAGTTTATCACATGGGGACAACTGGAAGTATAAATGGTGATTAACACATCAGAATCATGCATTCATGATTAAGATTTTCACATGACTTCGTGTTCAAAGAACGATTATCCTGGGAATATCCTGTGATAATCACACAATTGTGCTAATGGTTTTCACACAACGTCGTGATGAAAAGTGCCATGATCCCATGAATAACAAGACAATAAACAGCAATAAATCATTCACAAGATTTTCAAATGAATTTTTTTTTTGCTGTTTATTGCCTGGTTACTTCCTGATTATTTCTGGGATATTGACTCTTGTGTGTGAAAATGTTAATTGTGTTTTAATTGCAATTGCATGATTCCCAAAGTGGATATTATGCCCCCCCTGTGAAGGGATAAGTGAAGAGCAGAGGGTGGTGAGGAAAAAAATGGGGGTGGCAGAACGGCTTTCAGTCAAACGTATTGCTGTGCAAGAAAGACAAGAGAAACCAGCCATTAGGACCATGGTGGGGACAAACATTCCATGAAACCTCTTTTCAGGGTCCCTTAAAACCACTGCACAGCCTCACTGATTCCTTCATGTGGTGGTATCTCTGCTCTTTGCCTGCCCATGTAAGCTCATTCCCTTAGCCACGTCTTTTACTATTTGTGACAGGAGACTTGTGAGGCTTGGATGCAAGGCATCATTTCTATGGCTTGGGGCAGTGTCATTTGGAGACAGACTGGAGCGAGGAGTTAAAACAAGTGGTGATGGGGAAGAAATGGTGGCAAAAAGGACCTTTCAAATTTGGGACACTACTTAAACTTTGTGAGCTTTGTTGGGACTTGCCTAGTAGATTGGAGCTGTGCTGTTGTTCTTGGTTTTTGTTTTTATTTTTTGTCAATCAGGCTGAGAGAAGAGTTTAACAGAAGAAACAATGTTTTCTTAGGGAAGGGGAAGGACTTGAAGCTGTATGGGAAAGACATGTCTCTGGGGAAGAAGAGGGAGAAGTATCTAGGACTGATTCATAGAAAGAGATTTTCACTTTAGAGGAGCTCATGTAGTTAAAACATCTCCATTTCCCTGCCTGTCCATGCAAGGATCCAGCCCAGAGTATGTGACCTCTCTAAACCACCAACATACAAACACTGGTTTTGCCCTTTTCTGCCCCAATGCAGAAGGATTGGGAATTCTTCCTCATCAAGGAGAAGCTTCTCCGTTTGCCCCCAGTCACCTTGGGAACAGGAACAGTTGAGATGTGACCAAGAGGTTTTTTGCCCACACTGGCCCATGCATCTGGCATAGGCAAGAGGCTTCTTGGTTGTTGCTCAGCCAGCTGCTTGCTTGCTACACCCAAGGTGACTAGGTGCAAAGGGAGCAATGAGCAAGATTTGTTGTTTTAAATTTGAAGAAGAATAGTAGACCTAATATCAAGAAATAGGCATTGGAGGATGCTCAGACCACTACACCATGCTTACTCGTTCAAAGATCTTACAATGGTCTCCTTGCATACCCATTCAGACTAACATGGCAACAATCTAGAAGAATTTTTTCCTGACATTTCACCAGAATCTGTGGCTGGCATCTACAGAGAGTGCATTTTCTGAAGATGCCAGTCACAGATGCTGGCAAAGCATCAGGAAAAATTTCTTCTAGAACATGGCCATATAGCCCCAAAGATCTACAAAAAACAATGGATGCTGGCCATGAAAGCCTTCAACTTCACATAACATGGTAATGTTTTGAATACTCTCAAATTGTATCCAAGAGCACAACTGATTTAGCAGTATATCCAGTTTAGAAACCTGATCCTTACTCAGGAGAATGGCCCTCTCTAGAAGAAGTAGGCTGTTCCATTATCTTCTTATTTATGTTGAGACTGATTTTCCTCCCATCCTCACAAGCTTTCTGAGCAATCCCTATTGCTCTTAGAAAATAGTAAGAAATCTACTTACTCAGGTGATAATGAAGGCACTTAAAGAATTCCCTTTGTGGCAAGAAGAAAGTTTGCCTAAGCAGACAGCTTTTAATGAATTGACATCATTAACAGAAATATGCTTAAAAAAACAAAACTTTCAAGGGACAGATTAAAACATAGCTGTAAATAATCAGAAAGAAGATTATCGCATCAGTGCCTGAAACGTTTCTATTCTGTTCCCAAAACGTTTCAAGATGTAACGTTATGGGAACGGATATTATCGCATTAGAAAATGTAAAGCGTTCCGAGAACGTTACGGGAACACATTTTACCGCATTTGTCCTTATAGGAAGCGTGATAAGTATGAGAACGTTTCAATATTCGCGCATGCGTATTTATTTCGGAGGACCTTGTAATGATGATGTAATCACTCTACTGTTCCTTTTCACCCGGAACTGAATAGGGTGACCTTTAATCTTTTTATATACAAGATACATATAGACACACACACACACACACACACATGTATACACACATATAGTCCGCAATCTATATATACAAAATTATACTCATATATATATATATATATATGTGTGTGTGTGTGTGTGTGTGTGTGTATATTGTGTGTAATATATTTATATTATATATAATATATTTTTTGTATATATTACATATTTAAAATATGTATATTGTATATATATTGTATGTATACTTTTAGACACACACACACACACACACACACACACACATATATATATAAATGTTATACATATACATAAACATAGGGTTGCCATCCCTGGGGACCTCAAAACTGGGAAAATGTAGGACAATGTTTTAAAATGTAGCACTTTTAAAAAAAATTCCTGGCCAGGAAATTTTAAAAAGAAGGTCCTACATTTTTAAACCTTGTCCAGGGCCAGGCTAGAGCTGG
>NC_056522.1:50680076-50682387 GCF_019175285.1 Sceloporus undulatus | reverse complement strand
GGAGACAGCCTCTCTCAAGTGCCAGCCAGGCTTTGGAGGACTCTGCAGTCGAGGACCCCCATCCATAGCCAGGCTAGAGCTGGGGGGACAGCCTCTCTCAAGCTCCAGCCAGGCTTTGGAGGACTCTGCAATCGAGGACCCCCATCCATAGCCAGGCTAGAGCTGGGGGGACAGCCTCTCTCAAGTGCCAGCCAGGCTTTGGAGGACTCTGCAGTCGAGAAGCCCCATCCATAGCCAGGCTAGAGCTTGGGAAACAGAATGCAGGGAGGGAAGTCCTTTCAGCCAATCACAACAAGGCAGAACATGGGAACGGAAGTAAGAACGGATTAGATTACCGCTCTGACATTTCTTGGACCGTTTTAAAAACGTTTCAACAAGCTTGGATCACATTCTTATCCGTTCCCTCCGAGGAACACATTTGGAACGCTTTGAGGGGTATGTAGAACGCGATGGGAACCCGATGGGGAAAGAAACGTGCGGTAAACTTAAAAGTGTTCCGTTCCTATCGGGTTCCAATAACGTTCTCGGAACGCGATGCGATAAACTAGTTAGTCTGAGCCATTTTAGGTTGATACAAAATTATTTTAAACATATGACAATAGAAAATTACATAAAATCTGTGTTGTATAGTGTAAAAGTGATGCATACTTTTGCAGGAAAAGAAGTTTCACACCTTCTCACATTTTGAAATAACTATCACTTCCTTTAAAAAAAAGTCACAAGGGGAAGCCTTTGGGAACATTTCTTTTCACTGGTTTGGATTATCTTTTCTTGCCATTAATTTTAGCTTTCACATGATTGTCTGGAAATTGCATTTTTATTTTTGTATCTTAAACTGTATCATATCTTAGATAATTATTTTTAATAAACAATGAATTATAGTAACATAAGATACAGAGCTACAGTCAAAAAGATATTGTAGGGTATACACAATTTCTTCCCAAACTAAATGTTGTGAGAATTTTATCTTTCTGTATCAGGATATTATCAGGATTTGGAAAGTTACTTTTAAGGAATAAACAGTTAAGTTGAAGGCTTTCATGGCCAGCATCCATAGTTTTCTGTGGGGTTTTTGGGCTATGTGGCCATGTTCTAGAAGAGTTTCTTCCTGACGTTTCACCAGCATCTGTGGCTGGCATCTTCAGAGAATGTTTGCCTGGAAAGGACTTGGCTATATATATTGTGTGACCTGGAAAGGCAGGAGTGATTTGCATGTGTATTGTTTTGTTGCTAATGGCAGGCCTCAGGGTGGGAGGGTCTGCACAAAAGGACTAGTGTCTGCTTGATAGTGCTCATTGTCTGCTGGGAGATTTCTCATTTGAATTTGTTGAGTCTTTATCTTGCTATTTTTCAGGACTGGTAGCCAAACCTTATTTACTTTAAGGTTTCCTCTTTCCTGTTGAAATTGTCCAGGTGTTTGTGGATTTCAATGGCTTCCCTGTGCATCCTGTCATGGTAGTGGTTGGCATGGTCCAGGATTTCAGTGTTTTCAAACAGTATTTTATGCCCAGGATGGTTTGTGGCATGTTCTGCTACTGCTGATTTTTCTGGCTGGCCCAGAACACGAGAGACATTGCAGTGTTCCCCAGGGGGCAATTTCCAGGAACGCTTGAGAAGCGTTCCTGAAAATTGCCCCCTCTGGGATGCATCTGAAACGGGATGGGGACACTTGGTGGCAGTGGCAGCATTTCAAATGTGCGGTAAAATCCATTTCCCACCGCCTCCCGTCCCCACAACATTCCCTTTTAGAATGCTAGTGGCTCGTTCCTGGGGCAATGTGGTAAAGTTCTCTGTTTGTGCTTTCTTCAGCTCAAAAAATTTATTCCAAATCTGCATATAAGCAGGAGTTGCATGTAATTACATATATCAGAAAGTGCTGTATGTAAAATGTGCATATAAGATGTATATAAGCACTATTTTAGGAAAGTTATATACGAAAATGTGTATCTGATAGAAAGATTGGAAAAAATTTGCATATTCAGGGAAACTGGAAAAAATACAAAAATGCCTGTATTTTTAAAAAATGCAGACTGATACAGAAATTAGATGGAATTCATTTATGTTTCAATATATGCAAAACTGGCCTAGACTGGATATTGATTGATTTGTCCATCCTGATTACCAGTGAAGAAATGCATTTCTGTTATGCAGTGTTTTGCTGCTATATACACATACATGGGCATCTATAAAACCTCACTTAGCAAGCAACTTGATTCAGTGATGCATAGGGTAATTCCAAGATTGCTTTCTTTTTCAGCGTTTTCTGTGTGAACAAATGCACATTGTTGATCACAGGAAAGAAAAGATGCAA
>NC_056522.1:50630571-50680066 GCF_019175285.1 Sceloporus undulatus | reverse complement strand
AAGAAGAAGAAGAAGAAGAAGAAGAAGAAGAAGAAGAAGAAGAAGAAGAAGACACTTAGTTGGCACTGTGTTTTGAGTAGATTCAAAAGGGAAATGAAGACAAAACAGAGCAAGAAAGTATTTTTAATGCACATGGTTCCACTTTGGAAACAGTAACCATGCAATTCACAAATTCCAGATTCAAATCTGTAAGAGATTTGAACAGTAAGAATTTTGAAATGCCATATCTCAGTCGATGAAAGAAAGAATCTGGGTCGTTTCATAGAAGACTGACAAAATTAGACTAGCACAATGTTTGTGTATCTATGGATTCTTGTTGTGTGCCTTCAAGTCATCTGTGACTTAGGGTGACCCTAAGCTAAACCTCTCACAGACTGTCCTTGGCAGAATTTATTCAGAGGATATTTGCCCTTACCCTTCTCTGAGGCTGAGAGTGTGTGATTTGCCTGAGCTCAGTGGGTTCCCATGGTCAAGAAGGGGTTGAAACCTTGCTGTCCAAGTTTCCTAATCCAACACTTAAACCACTGCATCACACTGGCTCTCACTGTCATCCTGCATTCTTCCATATCCAAAGTCCGATTCTACCCACCTCCTCATGGTATGAACGTGATCTGAATTCTTGACATCTATGCCAGCAAAGTGTAAACTCTGGAAGGTTCAGCCAAGTTTGTAACGCTTCCATTATGGTAATGAGAGCATAGTGTGTGCATGTGTCATCTGTTTCTATCAATATGAATGTAGTGACTAGATCAATGGAACAGATAGCAGCACTCTATTTTGCTTTGGTCAGACCCCATTTGGAATACTGTGACCAGTTCTGGGCACCACTATTCAAGCAGGTTATTGACAGGCTGGAGTGTGTCCAGAGGAGAGTGACCAAAATGGTGAAAAGTCTAGAAACCATGTGCTATGAAGAGAGGCTTATGGAGCTGGATATGTTTAGCTTGGAGAAGAGAAGGTTAAGGGGTGATATGATAGCCCTATTTAAATACGCGAAGGGATGTCATATTGAGGTTGAAACAAGCTTTTTTGCCACTCCAGAGACAGGACCATGAAGTAATGGTTCAAACTACAAAATAATAATAATAAATAAATAAATAAATAAATAAATAAATAAATAAATAAAAATTTAAAAAGGGAAGGGAAGGGAAGGGAAGGGAAGGGAAAAGTCAACTACAAGTTTTAATTCACCTTAACATTAGGCATAACTTCCTCACAATAAGAGATGTTTGACAGTGGAACACACTCCCTTGGAGTGTGGTGGAGACTCCTTCTTTGGAAGGTTTTAAGCAGAGGCTGGATGGCCATCTATTGCAAGTGTTTTGATTGTGTATTCCTGCATGGTAGGGGATCCGACTGGATGGTCCCTGTAGTATCTTCCAACTCTATGATTCTGTGATGAGCCTAGATAACTAAATAGACACTTAACACCTTAAGTGTAGCTACCACCAGGTTATACGTTACCTTGCAGCTAAACACTGAGTAGTTGGAATTTAGATTGCTTAAGAGACTACCTAAAAACTGAAAGAATGGTATCACTGCCTCATTATTATTATTATTATTATTATTATTATTATTATTATTATTATTATTCAGGATTACATTACTCTCTCTCTCTCTCTGAGTATGTATCATATACAGTAGATTATAGAGAGATGAACCCAAAATGTTAGTAGTGAGATCAGAGAAGAATGAAATGCAAGAAATTTCAAATGATTGTTTTCATCCTATGTGCTTAGCTAATTTGACGATATCAACACTTTTTCAGTATAGAATACTGAATGTCTTTATACTGAATGATTTTATTCTGTAATGTTACATTAGGATTATATTTTGCTAAAGCTCATGGGGGAAAAAACCAAAATATTTGGATGAGGGATGGGGAATAATGGTAGATAACTGTTTATTATACTGCTTTAGCCTGTAAGATGAACAGGAAGTTATTTTTCCATTATTATAAAAAATTAATATGTAAAGTTTGATAGTAAAGAAAAAATACACTTGAAGCTCTGTGGGAACTAAACAAGAGATGGCAGGGAGTAAGATGGCAAAATCTGATTAACACACATTCCTAAATTCAATTAGAATTCAAATATTAGTTTCTGAATCCAAAAAGACGTATTCAAATTTAGCAACCTGGATAGTAAGAAACCACGTCCAGGCTTTGCACCTCTGTTTATGCCCTTTATATTGGGCCATGATCCAGAGCTCCATGTCTGTAGAAGCCTTCCATTTCCTGAAAGGAAAATTATTTATATATACATAGAATGCCATGTGTACTTGTGAGTGTTGATTGAAAAATCATTGTTTTGTTGACTATTTAAAAGGATATGATGCATGTATGTGTGTGAGGAAGATCAATGATGTGATGCTTTTTGTTTCTTCCACTGGGTGCCACTATAATGCTGCTTCTACTGGGAGAACCCAGAGAGGCCCCTGGAAAGTAGCCCTTCCTTGCCATGATAACCATGGTATGGATGTGAGGGCAACTTGTTCATTGCTGATATCTATGGTAAGGGAAAACTAATCTTTTTAATGGGATCAGACTATTGTTATTTTTTGCCTGCATATTCAGTTAGATTAAGAACATTACTGCACATGGCCCCATTGTTGCAGCAGTCACACTTTTAATAAAAAAATGTGAACTTATCGCTTTTAGGCAGCCATCTTTAAACAGAGGCTGGATGGCTATCTGTCAGGGATACTTTGATTGTGATTCCCTGCATGGCAAGGGGTTGGACTGGCTGGCCCTTGTGGTCTCTTTCAACTCTATGATTCTATGATCACAGCACCTTTTGCAATTGTGTGACTGGGGCTCCCTTAGCCCTGCCTCCCTGCCTAATGCCCTGCCCAGAATGCCTTTAGGGCTTTTTTGATAGATTTTTCTCTTTGTTCTGCACTGTATTAGGGCTCTGCACACCCAAACTATATTTTAAAAAGTAAAAATAAAGAAACAAAACAAAGAATTTCTAAAAAGATAATTATGGTGCTTCAGAATAGCAAAGGGGAGGAGGGAACATTGACAACCCATGTCTGGCAATTGCGCAACTGCCCCAGGAGAGAGATTCTCATCTGCAGACCAGTGTGATTGCTAGGTCAATCTCAGGTTTCCCTTGTGAATGAAAAGGGATGGGTGGGGGATAGGGCAGCTATGGCGTAGAGTCATTGTCATGCAATGAGTATCACCAAAGCTGCTCCCTTCCCAGTGTATTCACAGTTTAAAACCGGTATGCAGTAACTGCCTAAAAATAAATTGCTTTTGGGGGAAAAAATGAAACTCCTGTGAGGTTCTGGTGCTTACTGTAGCTATGAGATATGTCTGGAATATGTGTCCTGTCTTTACTGTAGTTATGAGATATCAGTGGAATACGGTATGTATCCTGTCTTATTATGTTCAGTCATCTTTCTGGCAGCTTCTTCAGCTTTCCACACTTCAGTTAAAGTCTGGGGAAAGAATGCATGGGGCATTTCCTCCCAATTAGAGCAATTTCATATAAGAAAGCTCAGGACGCTAGGGAGCCTGCAGAAGAACTGAAATGTATATAATAGAAAGGGGGGGACAAAAACAACAATACCAACTCATAAGGCACACTCCAAACCTCCACTGAAATATATTCAAAATAAAGATGAAGCAGAACAATGGAAGCCTCTTTCATGGGGGAAGAAAATGAAAGACATATTTTGGCACAGCATGAGTTTCTCCTCACATCTGCTATAGGGGATTCAGAAAAGGAGTATTATTATAAGTATTTACATTAGAAGTGAAATATATCCACAGTGATCCCATGAGAATTTAACATTTGGGAGACTATCAAGGGTCTCCCAATGCTTTCCTGCCCACAAGGGAGACAGACAGGTTCTCCACTGTGGAAAATAACTGGAGCTAATCCAACATTTGAAAGTTATGAGATCTTGCACTTTCTCATGCACATAGGAATAAAAGGACATTATGCAGAATTTCCCCCAGATATGCCTTGTATGTCTCCTGGTGCCTCTCCTCCAAAAATGACACAAAGTATGAGGCCTTATGAGCAATGCAAACTGGTGCCCAGACCACTAATACAGTTGATTGTGTTTCTATTTGCAGTGGAAGCGCATACGCCAAAAGCTCTTATGAAAAAAAAAGGGACAAAACGGAATGTGTTACTGCCATTACTGAGTGGAAGCCTCATATCTTAGTGACCAAGTTGGCTCAGTAAGCAATTAGGAGGAGAGAAAGTGTGTGCTATTGGCATGTTGAGTAAAATCCATTATTTCCCCACAGAACTCTTTGAGTAGTTCCTTATCACATGCCAAAGCGATTTATGATTAAGCAATAGATATCAATTTTCACATAAAAGCCTCTTTGCTTTATCCTCTTTTCTCATTACTTGATTAAAAGTAGAGCGGGGGAAAAGATAATTAAGTTCCAAGGAGAATTATGGGCTAGCTAACTGCTTCAGACTTCTTTAAATATACAAGACATTATGGGATGTATAGTATCATCTTCTCATACTTTATTGCATGTGTTCATGAAATGCATACTTTGTTTTCTTTCACCTTGTTGAGTTTCTGGGGCTGCATCCACACTGCAGAAATAACCCAGTTTGACACTACTTTAACTACCATGGCTCAGTGCTATGAAATTATGGAAAATGTAGTTGGTTGTGGCACCAGACCTCTCTGACATAGAAGCTTAAGTGATTCACAAAACAACAATTCCCAGAATTTCTTAGCTTTGAGCCATGGCAGTTAAAGTAGCACCAACCTGGATTATTTCTGCATCCCTGATGCAGCCAAAGAGATTTAGTAACAAAATCCTCAAAGGATTATGTAGTGGGGCTTTCCCCTTGGAAATACTGTCTAGAACTGGCTGGTATTTCCAGAGAAAAAGTCCAAGTTCATAATCATCTGAGGATCTTGTTACTAAAAAGTTACTAACACTTTTTGAGATTCAAAAGGTGAATGAAATGGCAATACACATTTCATTATCATATGAAATATGTTTCCTTAGAACGTAATACTTAGTTATACTTAACTAAGGTCCAAAACACACTGCAGAAATAATCCCATCTAAAACCACTTTAACTATTCTGATTCAATGCTAGGGAATTCAGGGAACTGTAGGTGGTTTTTTGGGAGGTTTTTTTTTTGGGGGGGGGGGTTTGAGACATTTAGCCTTCTGTATCAGAGATCTCTGGTGCCACAATAAAATACAACTGCCAGGATGCCCTAGCACTGAGCAAGGGCAGTTAAAGCAGTCCCAAACTGGATTATTTCTGAAGTGTGTTTTATAGCAATCATGAATACCAAATTGTTAAAGATGAGTGAATCACAGTAATTGTTCCATATTTACAACCATTATCTAGTGATGATTATGATCCTGTTGCCCACTAAGCCATTTTGTTGCTGATTGGACAGCAGCTGAATGTCATTGCTGTCATGTTTACGAGGGTTGGGCCAAGATAAGTTACTTAAATATTCTTAACTGTGCAGTTGACACCGGATTCTGACAGCCTTCTGTTGCCTCATTGAAGTTTAATGGAGCTAACAGATGATGTCAATCTCAAATTGTTTACCATCAGTTTCCCTCTATCTCATAGGGACTTTTTAAAAAGATGTGATAATATGATAAGTGTGCATATACTTGCTTGTAATAAAACACAATCACAACTCCAGCCTATCTACTGCTAATTGAAAAATGCCTTCAAAGATTTTTCTAGATATATGTTCCTTTAAATTAAACTCATTTTCTTTTGAGTTTCAAGTCATTTTATTATTTCTTGTTGAGGAGAGTTGGGCCTAACACAAATTGCCACTTGCAACTGGAGTATGTCATTTGAATCAATATAGCTTGCATAAGTGTTGATTTACCAAGTTCTTATTGATTCAGAGGGTATGCTGTAGTTGGGACAAGAAATTATATTCAGATTTTACTGAGTAATTTCCTCTTATATTTCTCCATATTAGCTTCTGATCCTCTTTGGTGGAAAATCTTTCAGCTGTTTTCTTCTCTTATTTTTAAATTTCAAAATGGTTATTTTGCCATTAGGGAAAAGGAAAACCGATTAAGGAAAGTCATTAGGTTAATACATTCCCTCTGGAATAGAAATGGACATGGGACAATTCACTGACAAGCTTTTCAGGATACTCAATAATCCCTTGGAAGTGGATCAGTAGAAAAGAATACAATCTGCTAATTATGGCAATAATAAATGTTTAGTGAGGGAATTTTATTGAACAGAATGTACTTTTAGATAAATATTATAGGAGAATCTTGCTAATGGGAAACCATTGAGTAAATAAAACACTATACAAGTTGAATCTACTTATCTGGAATTCTGAAATCAGAAAATCAAAAAACCTTTTTCCATGGGTGGGCTGAGATAATGACACCTTTGCTTTCTGGTGGTTCAGTGCACACAAACTTTATTTCATGCACAATTTTTTAAAAAATATTATGTTTCTGACTATGAATATAAAGTGTACATGAAACATAAATTAATTTTCTGTATAGACTTTTGTCTCATCTCCAAGCTATCTCATTAGGTATATGCAATATTCCAAATTCAAAAACAAACAAACAAATAAAACATTTTAAAAATCCAAAATCCAAAACATGTCTGGTCCCAAGCGTTTTGGTTAAGTGAGGCTCAACTTGTATTAAAAGCTCTACATTTTGGTTACATTTTTCATCTTATTGAGGAAAACCATACCAGAGGACTCTTAAAGGGCTCTAGTCATAGAATCATAGGGGCTGGACAGATGGGCAGAAAGGGACGACGAGACACCGCCCTTTTCTGCCCTGGATGGAGGCCACAGCAAGCAAACAGGCTTCCAGGAGGCCTGAAAAGAACCTGCTTCTGACAACTTCTTTTTAGGCCATGCACAGGGTGCCATTGGCATGCTTGCGTGCCATCATGACATCCGTGCAGTGCAGCTCAGCACAGTTTGGGCACTGTGCTGCATGGATATCTGTACAAGGTCATGTCAAGATGGCGCCCAGGGTGCACGGTAAGGTTGCTGAGCATGTAAATGTTCAGTTCCCACGCACCCCTAGTTCAGGCCCAGGCCAGCACAAAGTGCTGGTCTGTCCAGGCCCATAGATTCTTAGAGTTGGAAGAGACTACAAAGTCCAACCTTGCCATATAGGAATACACAACTAAAGCAGTATTGAAAGATGACCATCCAACTTTTATCCAAAGACCTCTGAAGGAAAGTCCCATGCCTTTTGAGGCAATCCAGTTAACTATTTCATAGCTCTTACAGTAAAGAAGCTCTTCCTAATATTTTGATGGAATATTTTCTTTGAATCCATTAGTTCATATTCTAGTTTCTGGACCAGCAGAAAACAAGCTTGCTCCATATTCTACACAAGTCCTTCAAATATTTAATAATAGCTATCATATCACCTCTCAGCTTTTTTTCTCCAGGCTAAACATACCTAGCTCTCTTAGCCATTTTCCAAAATGTTTAGTTTTGAGACCCCTGATCATTTTCATCACCCTTTTCTGGATATGTTCCATGTAGTGTAGAAGTTCTTTTATTTTTTCATATCTATCCCTCTAATCTTATAGTAACTTTTAATCATGAGGTGTTTGGCCTGCTTCTCTGTTCTTGCCATTAGTCTTTTGTTGTTGTTGTTGTTGTATTATTTTATTTTCTTAAAAAAATACTTCCAATATTTACTCTAATATTCTGATATACCAATATTCAATATTTCCTGTTACTTGCATCTTTAAATAATAATTCAGCACAGTATTTCCATTTCTAAACCTATGCAAGCTTTCTAAATGAGAGAAAATGCATTTTATATGGGTTTTGGTGCTTTTGTAGAACTGAGAGATGACACAGTACCAAAGGAGCCCTGAAAAGCTGTGGTGCTGGTGGCCCTTTCCACAGCACAAAAGGGAGCTGCTTTTGCAGCTCCTTTTTGGGCCACAGAAAGGCCAGATCAGGACTGTGGTGTGTAGTTGCTGCAGCCCCAAGCCGGTGCTGAAAGTGGCAGTCTGTTCAGCCCCTGTATTCATCTAATTATGGCTTCCTTATAAATAAATGTTATTTATATTTTTCCACCTCTCCCAGGTGGATCGAGGCGGGATTACCACCCAATATAAATATATCATAAAAGTACAACAATAAATTATATAGCATTTAACAATTAAAACAATACTATCAAAGGCGATGGTGGGATGGAATATTCCAATCCTAAACAGAGGAACGGAACAGTATTTCTTATAGAAGATTGGGTGGGTAGGCTCGCCAGAAGAGATCCATCTTAACTGCCTTCTTAAAAGCCTCCAAGGAGGTAATAAGACGGATCTCTTCCAGGAGGCTGTTTCACAATTTAGGAGCCACTGCTGTAAAATCTCTTTGAGAAGTTGAAGCTAGTCTAGTTGAATGTAATTCCAGCAGATTTCCCCCAGATATCCTAGGAGTGCAGGGCAGATTATGTAGGGAGAGGCATTCCCATAAGTAACTCGGGCCCTGCTATATTTTTATTCAGCATTCATTATCTGGTATGTTTTATATGGTAATATTTTCTAGCACTAACTAGCTACCTCTTATAAATTGACTCTATAATACCCTGTAATTGGATTTAATAATAATTGCTAATACTATATCCTACATTCTTTTCATGACCCACATTTGTTTTGTTATTTAGAGCTAATTTTTAAGTCTGCTGTAGGGCTGGAGAATTTATAACCTCCCAGAAGTCCTTGGATTCCAAGTGTCATAACCACTCATCTATGGCTGAGCTGGCTATGGCTTCTGGAAATCCAAGAGCATTTGGATGGCTATATATTCTCTAAACCAAGTCTACTAGGTTGTTTCCAACAATTACTTTGAGTAAGTGAAATCACCATCCTTTCTGTGCTGTGTCTGATCATTAACACCATGTGAAAGTGTGCTGCATATATTTAGTGAATATATAAAAAGCACACAAATTCTTCATACTATTGTGACATCTACAACAACTACCAAGTGGGAGCAAATCCCACACCATCATCTTGTTGTGAACAATAACATTAAAATAGTCACATGGCCTTGCACACAAAATAATATAATAATGTGTGATGCACAATGTTCAGAGCATGTCATTGTCCTGCAGTTCCATTGCCCAAACTTGTTGGTCATGGATGGAATTGTGTGACCATCAGAATGTTGGGGGACTGGGCCTCTCAGCAGCTGTAGCCAGCATAGCCAATGGGGAGACATGATGGGAGTTGTAGTCCAACAATGTATGGAGAGCCACACAGCTCCCATCTCTGCTGGATTGGATTAGTAGAGTTGTCTAGCTTTTTATTTATTTTTTAAAAAATAAAGAGTTACAAGAAGAGATGGGAAAAATATTCATAATTACAGATGGAGAAAAGGAATGACATTAACCCCCCCCCCCTTATGTTGTGGGGATAGACAGCTGAGTGATTTACCCCCTCAAACCTGAGAAGTGTTGGGGGAAAATAGTTTTAAAATTTAAACCAAACATATCATGTCAACAGCACCCCAGGTGTTAAATGCTTGGTCTGATAACCAGTTTAAATGGCTGATACTGCTGAGAGGTACTCTTTAAGTAAAGTACATAAGCAATAAAAATTGATTTTAAATTGAATTTGTTATTTCATTTGTAAATGACCATGTCTGAAAATTCTCACACTTCAATTGGCATATTTCTTAGCTCCTAAAGAGAAATATAAAAAGATCAAGAGAGAAAAATCCCATATGTTTAGCAAACAGTAACAAATAATAATGACATCCCTAACAAAAACAGTTTGCAAGTGTTCCCTCATTTGAAACATTGTTAGACTCCATAGACTGTGTTCTTTTCCACTGTTGCATTCCACTGCTTTATACCGCAATATCTGGTTATCTATCTAGGACAAAGCAGATATGTTTATATACCTCTTCCCATAAGAAAGAAATGGTTAGGGAGGACTATAGCATGTGGATTAGGATCCCACTATTTTTGAATATTTCCACTTTTAGAGTATCTACAGCAGACTTTCTGTCAATAAAAATTGTCTGGTATCAAGCATGTTCCCATGATTAGAAATAGATATAGCTTAATAACGCAAGACCTAACACAAAAAAGAAAAAAGAAAAACCTTCCCTTTTGTGTTAGGTCTTTCATACATACACATATGTGTCATGGGAATTTCTTTGCTTGCAATTGAACTGTTTGTAAAAGCAGTCAAAGGGGATGATTTCTAATTCTCAGTTATTACTGTTTTGCTAACTACAGAGATCTACATCAGATATAGGTTTGGACTCTTCAAATGGTTTAGGGGAAGACAAAAAATCTTGAAATACATATCTCTCATCCCAGTTTTTGACATCCAAACTGCATTCTCTTAGGTAAATTACATTGTTTTAGGCTATAACTGAAGACACCTGGGAAGAAAATTGTTTTCTTCCTCTTCTTCTGTCAAACTCTGCACAGTATCTACAGTCCTCATTTATGGCTCTCTACCAACAAACAGTCATTAATTTCAGCGAGTTACAGTCAATATCTGATGTCATTCTCCCCTCTTTATGTAGCTTTGTGACCTTCATCTCATTTTACTCATAATAAAGGTGGCTTTTATGTGGGGTTTGCACAGAACTTGCTTCAAAGGAGCATTAAATCAAACAACACATTACAGAATAAAATGGTAGGTTTTAAAACAAAAAGAATGCATGAGTCACAAAGCTTCTACTGGAAGCTCATGCAAGGCAAAAGAAAGATGTGAGCAAGTGGAAATGCAGTGCAAACCTGTCAGTCTAGAGTCACTCTGCATAAAATCAGCAAAGACCTGAATGATATAGGAAATGGAATAAAATGTGTGGGAGAGGAAGAGGCTGTAGCTCACCTAGGGATGGGTGAGAATTTTGAATCAGTTGTAGGGTTGTTGTTTTTTTAAAATAGGAATTTACCAAAATCCATAAAAAATTTCATATGTAGATTTTTGTTGGTTATTTTTTAACAGAGGCTGAATGGCCATCTGACAGGAGTGCTTTGATTGTTTGTTCCTGGATGGCCCTAGTAGTCTCTTCCAACCCTATGATTCTATGATTTTATTTTATGATTTTCTGAATATGACAGAGAAAATGAAGGGATTAGGAAGAGTAACTTCTAATGGTCTGAGAGCCACACTTTAGGTTTTGAAGATGCTATGTGGACTGCACTAGACCCTGAAAATTGCTGAAAGTGCACTTCTGATTTTCCCCCATTGCCATGTATGGATGTGTGTGTTGGACAAAGAAGAAAATGATTAAACAGAAAATCAACTCATTTGCAATGTGATGCTGGAGAAGCATGCCAAGAATACCATGGATGGCCAAAAGACAAACAAATGCAAATCAAACAGATCAAAACCAAACTCTCCCTGGAAGGCAGGATGATCAAATTGAGACTATCTTACTTTGGCCAGATCATGGAAAGGCATGATTCATTAGAAAAAACAATAGGGATTATCAGACGAGGGATGTCATGTTCCTGTCATGTTCCCATCCTTCCCATGCAATCGTGGAAAGGACTTTCAGACGTGATTCAAGCTTATCCCACCCTGGAAGCATGAATGAAGGCAATCACATGAAAGGTTTTCAAATGAAGTCATGCAGATTCAGTCATTATCCCACCATTAACCTGTCATTAAAGCAACATTGGCTGGCATTTTGCATTAAAGGAAGTTCACATTAATGCAATGCTGCTTTAATGACAGGATTGATGGTGGGATCAGTGCTATGATTTGAAAGCCTTTCATGCCATCGCAGTCATGAACAGGTTAAGGATGGGATAAGCACAGGGGAGCAATCCCATCTCTATTCTGTCCCCATATGAAAATTTCCAATAATGCTAGGAAAGGTGGAGGATAGCAGAAAGATAGGAAGACTGCATCCCAGCTGGCTATACTTGTTGGTGCATGTGAGACCTGAAGACCACATGCAGAAGAGTTGTGTCAGTAACAACTGCCACAGAAAGCTCTGCTGTTCAGTTCATGCAAGATAGAGAAATTCTTCTACCACACAGAAGCTGCAGACACGACTGCTGGGTTCTCTTTAAGAGGCTTTTAATTCCCATTGCAGGTACTTCCACAAATTGACATAATGCTCCACCACCATCCACTATACACTAATCACATGGAGCATTGGCACACCTTTCTTATATACACAGTCACCAGTAGAGATTCTAGTCCAATCCTGAACTGGAGTGTTACACAATTTCCTGTGCCCTATGTGCCATGACTGTGAATTATTGATGATTGATGACTTCATGACATGTTTTGTGTCATCAGCTTCCTGTGACTCAGCTCACTTCAATATGTGCTATCATAGAATCATAGAATCATAGAGTTGGAAGAGACCACAAGGGCCATCCAGTCCAACCCCCTACCATGCAGGAAATCCAAATCAAAGCATCCCTGACAGATGGCCATCCAGCCTCTGCTTAAAGACCTCCAAGGAAGGAGACTCTACTGTTGCACAGCGCTTACTGTCAGGAAGTTCCTCCTAATGTTGAGGTGGAATCTCTTTTCTGTAGCTTGCATCCATTGTTCGGGGTCCTGTTCTCTGGAGCAGCAGAAAACAAGCTTGCTCCCTCCTCAATATGACATCCCTTCCTGTTGAATTCTGGTTTGTTCCATATGCTGTATCTAGGATATTTTCACTCTGGATTTAATCCATCCTGATATCAATTAAGGAGGTCAACAGCCAAAATCTACATGACCTAAGCAGAACAGTGGAGGATGGAGGGCTTGGAGATATCTCATCCACAGGGTTGACATGAGCTGAGGTGAACTTGAGGGCTTCCAACAACAACATTTTTGTTTTGTTTTTGGGGGGGGGGGAATGCAATGTTGTTAACACAAACACATCTTTCTTCATTTTTTTTCCTTCCTCAATTTTGGAGACTTAGGGGCTATACAGACCACCCCAAAGGGGTGGTCTGCAGTTGCCCTTTTCTGGCCAAATTGGGGCCACTGCAACCTCATGCCGCTGCCCTGATCTGGCCTCTGGAGAACGCAAAAATGAGCTGCAAAAAGCCGCTCCTATTTGCACCCTCCAGGGGTCGCCATAGCCACAGTGGTGCGGCTTTATGATGTCTCTTCAGCATTGCATCATGTGGATGCAGCACCAAAGTTGTGCCATAATGGCGTGCACCATGTGGACTGGCGCACACAAAATGGTGCCCTAGGGGCAGAGTTAGCGTGTCCAGCTGTGCCCTAACTCCACAAAGTGTCAGCCTGTATAGGCCCATTAAGAACGTAAGCCATGGAGTGGCATGTAACCCTTAAACCACACATCACATGACCTGTTGCTCAGTGGTTTATTACTGCTGTACCTTTCTTCAGAAAGTACAAATAGCCTTACATGGATCATCAAGGTCTTCTTCTATCCAGGCACTGTCTACACAGAGAACTGATTATACTTAATAATACAATGACATTGTATGGCTTCAGACTGCATCCTTGGCCCCAGAATAAAATCTGGTAAAGGACTGTGAGAAATATTGAATGTTGCTTGAAACTGTGGAGTGTCAGGAGATTTTTTTTTCTCTGAGAATGCTTGCAATTATGGAATCACTTTTTTCCTTTTAACGTTTTTCACAAGAGTGTCCCATCTCAAGGTGATCCATTTGAGAATAGCTGCCTTTTATCTGGGATCCTTTCCCTTTAATCTCTAAGATACGTGGGCAAACCTAGGAGCAGCTAGGAGGACTTTTTTTGTTAATGAGAAGTGGTACAGAGTCAAGGTTGCTAAAATCTTTCTGAGATACTTTTTTCCATTTCCAAATCACTCCCACTTGTTTTCCATTCATGTAGGAAGCATCAACTTGTGTGCTGTGTCTATACTGCAGAAATAATCCAGCCTGCCACCACTTTAACTGCCATGGTTCAATACCATAGAATTCTTGGAATAGTAGTTTGTTGTGGCATTGGGAATCTCTTATAGAGCAAGCTTAAATGTCTCACAAAACTACAGTTCCCAGAATTCCATAGCATTGAGCCATGGCAATCAAAGTTGTGTTAAACTGGATTATATCTGCAGTGTGGATGCAGTGTGGACAAGCACATGGGGAAAGGAGAGAATGATCTGAGAGCCTTGCTTGGCTTCAGCAGAGGTGTACCCCAAATCCCAATGGATCTCTTGTTGTCCGAGAGCCCACAGCAAATGAAGCACCGCTCCCCACAGCAAATGGAGGCCACACAGTTCAAGGTGCATAGCTCCAAAAGATTTTCGGATTTGCCCAAAGGTTCTGACAAATGCAACTATTCATTCCTACTAGTTACAAATTAGGCATGGAAAGAATATTTGTACTAAAAATTGGTTTATTGAGTGTCAGGAAATTTTGACAATGAAAACCTTACATGAATGTGATTCCGACAGAGAGGAAAATATTCACCATTTAGTTCTTATTATGGGTTAAAAATTGACACACTTTTCCCTGTAGAAAAATTGTATTTTTTTCTGGTCAGAAAACAGTTTCCTCACAGACAGCAAAACATCTGTCCAGAAAATGCTGTGGTATTAGTTCTGAAATGCTGTGAGTCTGGCATTTTCTGGACAGACATTTTGTTGCCAGTCAGGAAAATATCATTTTCTGTTCAGGAAATTAGTTTTCTGGCCAGAAAAAATACCATTTTTAACGGGGAGAAGTGTGTAAATTTTGTGCAAAAATTGCTGTTTTCTGTACAAAAAAATAATACAAAACAAAACAAAATAAAAACCCACATGCTGTTTTGTCTGTGTGCAAAGAATCAGTTCCAGACTCAAAATTTTCTTACAGCAAGGAGAGAAATGGTGAAAATATTTGTTCTTGCCTACAAGAATGAAACTGATGAAACTGTACTTCCCCCCTATATACAACTCTTAACCATTCGCTGCCCTTTCTTGAGACCCCAAATCTTCTGCTTGGGACATCTTCCTCACCCGGCATAATCCTTGGACTGTCCTGCTTCAGTATCGGCATAAAGCTGTGGTGTCCCTCTTGTTGTAATATTTTAAAGAAGGCTTTGTTGTGATAATTTAGGTTTATATGTTTCCACCCAGGTTCTACCCATTTCATGTGAGACTTTCTTAGAAAATAGTAGGGATTTTATGTGATTCTTTTAAAAAGATTGTGGTTTTTTTTTTTAATGTGCATGACAGTGAGTAAGATAATGTTCATCTCCCTTTTAAGCCTCTTGGTTATGACACTGAAAATTATACACTGAAGTGGGCTTAAATTTCAAGCCACAATTACAGCTCCATATGATCTCTGTAGAAGGAGATCACAATCATTAGCTGTCATTATGATAAGGCCATTATGGCTGAATCATGTCAGAACACTGTGTCATGTCATTTCACACTCTCTTGTCCTCATGCTTGTTGCCTTTGTCCCTTGTCTGTTGGATAAAAGTTGATACCCCCTGTCTTTCAAACACATTTGTGTCCCATTATTCACCTGAGCTGCTCAGGAAGATGGCATTCTGGAACACACTGGAAAACAGGAGAAGATCTAAGTGAGTGACAATTCTCAACAGAGAACATTGGGCTCTGACTGCACTGCACTGCACTGAACTGCACTGCACTCAGCCAGCTCTCTCCCAACACATACAAATCAAGGAAAGGGGAATATTTTTCTTCCTATTTTGTCTCTTCTAACAGCAAAAGAATAAAAAGTGGAATTATATGATTCCCTTCTCTTTGCTACCATGACTCAGTTTTGTCCCACAGGCATCACCAAAGGAAGTACCTGAGAACATGTTTTCCGACTAAGGCTCACGTCTTTCCTTAAATTAGTAGCTTAGGATATGTAAGAAAAACTACTTGGGCTCAATGCAGGCTCCATCCTCTATATCAGGAAGGATGGAATCTGCTGGTTTCACTTTTCTCACTTTGAATTATTTTTTCACTTTTCACTTTGAAGTGCCCCCAAACCAAAAACAAACAGAATCCTGGTATTAATCCCCTAACTACTTCTGCAAAGCAGTGTCAATCAATCAATCAATCAATCAATCATCAAACAGTGGATTGATGGTACACTAGCATAATCTTTGTTTAGTTTTCACCGCTCCCCAAGGTTAAAGATACTTGAAAATGTGCATATCACATAGAAATGTTTATTGATTAGCCCTTAGGCTATTTCAAAATAACACAAAATAACACTAAAATGAGTAAAACACACTATAAAATACTATAGAAATTCTATAGCAATTAAGAAACAGTTAAAATGTAATAACACAGAATCTGAAATGTATATAGAGTGCCATATGGATGTCATATAAATATAAAACAATATAAGTACATTAGAAGTACAGTACCTAAAAATGAAACATAGGCCCGTTCCGCATGGGCGTAAAGTGCGTCGTGGGGGCATACTAAGGTTAGGAAAAGTGCGTGCCTTACGCACACACCTAACCCTAGTACATCCCCAGGGCGTACAAAATGGTGGCGGCCTATACACATAGACACCGCCATTACGACATCGCGAACGTGCCGCCTACAGATGGGGCAGCGGGAACGTGATGTCTTTGTGCCGCACAAGGGCGCATAGAGTGCCCTTTCTGTGGTGCTAGAAGGAGCTCCGAAACGGAGCTCTTTCCACGATTTGAGTCGCTAGCACAGCTTTTAGACAGCTGTGCCAGTGAAGCAAGGGAGAAAGGGGCTGAGCAGCCCCTTTTTCCTCCTCCCCACCACCACTGGATGTCCTTGGGGTTTGAAGCCCCAAGGACACCCCATAACAGGCTGTGGGGAAGCCTGGAAAGCGGCGGATCGGGGCCTTGGAGGCTGCCGCTCTGGCAGCTGAGGCCCCGATCCGGCGGGAAAGGAGTGCCTACAGGCCGCCCCAAAGGGGCGGTCTGTAACGCTCCATAGTTATCTATCACATTCCTCAATTGCAGATAGCTGGTATAGAAGATAAAATTATTACTGGCATCCCTCACCTTTAACCTGAGATTGTCCCTTATATTGTCCAGTGAGTTCATAGCGATTTGAGCAGAAGGAAAGAAGGGACAATATTCGTTAACTATTTATGACAGATGACCACTATTACCCACATATCCTGGTGTATTTGTTCAAAGTGAATATATTTAGAATGTTGAGTAGTGTTTATTTGCCAATACTCTGGAGAATTGTATATATAAATGGAAAGTATCAGAACAGATTAGAATCTATTGAATTACTTTTATTTCATTTAGATTTCCAACATTCACCTCATTCTGTCCTCTGGTGTTCCTATAAAAATCTCTAAAAGTCAAGCTGCTAAGATGTCAAATAACAAAGGAATGTCTCATCACAGTGGGTAACAATAAGTTCAGAACCCATTATGAAGCATCCAATTGAAGTCTGTCAAGGAAGACACTTTGAGATAGTAACCATCTTGCATGTATTTTGGCATGGTTTGCCTGTCAAGCATATAAACAGATGGGATGAACTTACTGAATTTTGACCAATATGTTGGAAGATAAGCTTTTACCGCAAAAGATGTGACATATTGGGAGATTAAACTAGAGAGGAATCAATCAGTTGGCATAGCTCTTACACTTCAGAATAGATTTAACCCTCCTGAATTTATAACTGCAAAGAAGCTTTTGAATTACAGGGGGAAAGCCATTAAAAATGCAGCTGGCATTCAAACACTCCTAGTCTCTAACTTCTACATATTAATGTTTAAGGCAAGACTGGACAGTTAAGTCTGACATCCTCTGATATAATTCAGTTCATTGCTTAGGGCCTGTCATATGAATAGGAAGTTAAATGAGGTAGTGTCCATAACTCTGCACATTGTGCACTTCAGTGACACTCACTGAGCCCAATACTTTTCAGAGTTAGGAAAAACATTTTTCCCAAATGGAGGATTTCTGGAATCAGTAGTTTAAAAGCAGCTTTTGCAAGCTCTGAAAATGTTCTGTGTGAAACAGTTCTCAGGTTAAGAAAAAAAATCTCCTTTTTCCCAGTGCTATCATCTTCCACTTCTCTATTTTCTGACCTCCAAATCAACCCCTCTCTGCTACCAAAAGCTCAGGCTGGACTACAGTATAGATTTATTGCATAAAATAAAGATACACTCTTGTGCCTTTGAGACTCTTAAAATGCATTTGCCTTTGAAAGAACTTGATCTTCCCCAGTGAGCAATGGTCAGGTTTCCTTTGTTTCAAAATAATTCAGAGATATGCCTACCTATGAACATGCTCAACAGAATGAAACAGTGCAATTGTACTAAAATTAGAGAGCTTGGAAAAATTGCTTTTTCACATTAAAGTCTTCTGCCAGAATCCCAGAAGAAGTACTGTGCATGCTAGCTGAAAGGAAGGGTTCTGGGAGTTGTAATCCTCAAAAGTAACTTTTTCAAGCACCGAAAGTATGCCATTGTGAAATTTTAATTCTCCTTTCTATAGTCACAGCCGTCTCTCCTTTGGATTCAGGATATAGTGAGCAAAATGAAATCTTGCAAGAATTACCTGGGAGAAGACCACTCCCAGAATCCCCCAATCACTGGCCATTGTGGCTCAGAGATTGTGAGAGTTGTATGTCACTAAGAAACTTTTCCAAGTGCCTTTGCAATGGTACATTTTTAAGCATACTTTTAAGGTGTAAAAATAAGCTGAATACATGTTTCAAAAATAACATCATGTATTTAGACTGCAATGCATTTAGGTTTTAGTGGCATTAAACTCTAAATTATATATGTACAGAACAAGTGGACAGAGACAACTTTTCCTCTGTCTCATAATGCTAGGTCACCCAATGAAGTAAGCAAGAACACGCAATGCCAAGGTCAGCCAAGGATGTAGATCGAAGGAATTACTTCTTCATAGTGTGGATAGTTAACTTATTTTGAAAGATGTGGTGTCATCTCTGCTTTAAAACGTAGCAATGGCTATTAGTGCCTGTTACATGAGGACCACTGCTGGTCATGATGACAAGAAATCATGCCTCTGAATAATCCCTTTTGGAAAACAAAACTGAGAAAGGCTATCCTTAAACTGAAGCTTCCACTGGGTCTACTTCTTCATCTGACATTCAAGAAACAGGAAGGACAGTTGTCAAAGTCACTCAAAAAATAAAAAGGCCTGTGGATTAAACATGCACTGGCTGCTTTCTGTCACTGTGAATGGCACTCTTCCTGTATCCTGTTTGCTTTTCCTGTGATGGATTGGATAACAGAACATAGCAGAGGACCAGAAGGCCAGTAAGTGACAACGAAAGATTCAGAAGATGAAGGTAAGGTGATTAATAAGCAGAGCAATTCTAAGGAGCTACAAGGTCCGTGACAAGATTTGATGCTTACAGTAATTAGAAAGTGGGAGGAAATTATTTAAGGCAAATTCCTACCCAGCCTGTCTCAGCTTCTCTTTTTTCCTTCATATATTGATGCCATTAAACCTAGTATACTGTATGCACATCTTTTTTTGAAAGGGTGGGTATATGGATCATAGAGTAGAGAACAGTAGAGTTCCCAGTAGCCAATAATAATAATAATAATAATAATAATAATAATAATAATAATAATAATATCTATTTCTACCAAGCCTCTCCAACAATAAAGTCCATACTGTATAATAAAATAAATCCCACTATCAGCTCCCTCCTTAAAACAAACCAATGTAATAATTCCAACTTGACAATAGTAACATACAATTAAAATCATTAAAACAATCAGACAGGAAACAGGACATCTTGGGGTAGTCACTAGGATGGTCCACATCAGTGGGGGTGATTGAGTTACTTAGTACACATGAGAAGATACGGGTAGAGAAAAATCTAGTTAAATAGGAGTCTGGTTATGATCAGCAATCTCAACATGGTGAGACAGTATTTCAAGGATTCTCTAATCCTCTCAAGAGAGGCCACACTCACCAATATCAACACCTTTTGTGCTTCTTCCAATTTGCACAAAATATATTCCAAATAAAACTCCTCTTTCTGTGCAAACAAACAAAAAATAAAACAAAACACAAAAACAGATGCCAATATACTACATTGACTACAGAGGGGTGGAACAGGCGGGCAAAATAAAGCAGTTTCCAGACACTTTGAAGGCAGGGCATTTAGACTATGCACTTCTGAAAACAGCTGGAAACCAAACTGAAGCAAAAAGAAGCCAGGATAGTCCAACTCAAGGCAAAAAATCTTTGCCCCTGCGTTTAAATGCCCTGACGTGAGTGTGGGCCCATGGCAAAGCAAAGCAATGAAAGTGCAACACCTCCAGTGGATCTATTTACAATATACATAAACTGGACAGTCCAACAAGTGGGCATGGGGTGAAGGGGGTGAAGGTCATGTATCAGGGGGCTTCATGATTGTACTTTCCCAATGTATCACTCGCACATTGATGCACTGATGCCTTGTACAGTTGGAGCATCACATGCGCGACTCTGTGGCCAATCAAAGGGGCAGCTATCTAATAGGATGGCATCTGGGCAGATGTGGGAGGTATTTGGAGGCTGCAGGTAGCATGTTTGTGTGACAGTGTGCATGTATGGTGGGGAGGCCAAAAAAAAACCACACCATTATCCAGCAGTGCAGCTTGATGCCACACCGTGCACTCAGATTGTGCATATTTGGCCTGCCTTGGGACTGGGCCATGCAGACAACAGGGTTTCAACACACTTTTGGAACAAGCAGGATCTAGCTGCTTTTTCCTGCCTGTCTGCTCTGGCTCAGAGTTACATATACTTAAGTAACTAATGTCTGCTGAAGTGATTCCCCAAGTCTGTCTTAACAACCAGTAACTGCATTGAGTGAAGGAAGTCTATTCAGCTGCTGTTCCAGGCACAAGGAGGAGGATGCTTCCAGTTCCCTTCCACCAGTAAACAAGGCTGCAACAATCAGGAATAGGACCCTTGCGACAATTCCTCATGGCAGTATCACCTGGTGATGGGAGAAGGTTGGAAACATCCTCCTCCTCCTTCTCCTCCTCCTCCTGATTGTCATTTACTTTCCCTGATGTGGCTGATTGCTGTTAAGGTGGGTTGGCAGGTATTTACGTTGTTTTACAGTAAGGCTATCTGGTCTCACTTAATACTTAGCAGTTGCAGATCCTTAATTCAAAATTACAAGTCCATTACTGCAGTACAAAATGTCATTTAGTACTTTTTTTTCCTTTGGTAGAGTTAAGCAGACAGACACAGAGCAAACACATCAGTATAGGCTAACTGATTTAAAAAACCCCACAAACAATCCATCCTATCTAACTGTTTATACTAATCTGTGCAATAAGGCAATTGTTATAATATTTTCCAATACTGTGTATTTTAGAATAATGTGCCAAACAAACAAACAAACAAAAAACACAAGCATGAATAAAAAATCTCTGAGACCAACCAGATACACCCAACACATTGTAACCTCTGACTGAGGATTTCCTCTCATCCCCCATATTTGAAGGCTGCCTCTGCCTGAAATGGGCAACTGACAATGGATCAAAGATTTCACCAGATTTTTTTTAAAAAACAAGAGAACTACATTTAGCCCAAGGATAGGAAATATACAGCTTTCTAGATGTCACTGGGCACAAACTCCACACTGGAGGATCTGGCCTGTTCCTGGATTAAACAGCCTTTACCCTGGAGTAACTTACCCCTGGTCTGGCATGGAATTTCCCATACTGCTTACCTTGCTGGTCACCACTTTCACCCAGAAGCCCCCCCGTCACTATGTCTGATACAGAAACAAGTCACCTGGCTGCACCCATGTTTCTGTGTCAGATGTGGTGATGGTATGCAGCCATGATCCTATAACAGGATACACATAGTCCTAAATCCTAAATTATTTCTAACAATGCTAGGCAAGGAGAAGTTTAGATTTAACAGTTTTAGCTGGCCAAGTGTCCTATCAGTCACTGGCCATCCTGGCCCATTTCGATTACCTCTAGTAATTTCTCAATCCATTTTCCTGAGAGCAAAATTCATTAAATACAATGGTACTTACTTCTGAGCAGATGTGTATAGAACTGTACTTTATCTGCATGTATTAAGACTAATCTGTGCCAACTGATATTATGATCTGACTGTGGGCAACTTTGGCTTTAACATCTTGTGGAGAGCTATTATAACTGTGAATAACAACATAGTTTCCTAGGCTGAGCAGTATGGGGATGGAGAGGCTGCACAATGTCATTTAAAATCAAATCCATTTTAAAGTAAAATCAATTATACTTTTTCTTAAATTCTCTGTTGGGGACACATCCTGAGTTTGAAAAATCCTAGAAGTTCCCAGTCCCTTCATTTTCCCACTTTGCTTTGTTCCCTTTAGCAGAACAATAGCAAAAAGAACCCATACTTCCTTTCACAAGTATGTCTTTTCAAATGATGTTTTTCATATTTTAAATTAGGAAACAGCATATTTGATATTCTGGGAAATAAAAGAAATGAAATGGATGGGATTTATGGACTAGTTATTCCTCTCTGCCTCCCTACCCCCACTCCTCTTTTTCTTTTTGGCAGTCCTGTACTTCAGGTGCTATTGTAGAGAAACTGTACTGACTGTGACAAACTGAAATACCTTCAGGGTGTTCAGCTGTCAAGCAAGTTCATTCACATCTCATCTCCTTTCTGAATGAGATATGAAAATGAGTCTGCTGCATTACATCTCCTGTCAAAGCAGAGGATAGATGCAGCTCCCTCTAAAGTGACATGGAGAATTTTGCTTTCCTCATTCCATCTGAAGAAGGAATACACATTATATCTACCTCTGTCCACAGAGAGGTAGCATGTTCCCATTGCACAGAGCTTGTAAATAAGTTAGAACTAGATTTGGAGGCTTCAGAAAATGTGTCCACTGGGCCTGGAGGAGAAACAGAAATCTTTTTAAAGCAAGGTTGACAAATCTATCCATTTTGATTTTTCTGACTTGGGATTTCTCACCACAGTCATCAGTTCACAACGTCCCCTTTCTACTACAATATGAAAACTTATCTAAGGACTTTATCATATTACAAAAGTAAGACAAAAGGCAGTGAGACAGAAGCAGCTTTCCGTTTACCTCTCCACTTGACATTGTAGCACTTCTGTTCTCCCTCCAGAGGGACACAGTTGCAAAAGCATGTCTTTTGCTAAACTGATTTTTCCACCATGGCACACTTTTACTACTGTCTCCCCCAGGAATAGCATGGAAGTGCATTGAGGGTATGCAGAGAGGTAAACGGAAAACCACTTTTATCTTGCTGCCTCTTGTTTTACTTTTGTAATGTGATAAGGTTCTAAATATTTCCATTAATGAGCATTTTTGGATCACCTGTCTCCTAAAGTATACATTTTTTGTGTACTGTTATACTATACTCATTTTTGGGAAGCAGTTTCCTCAGATATAATTCTGGAGTGTAATCTTGCTGTTCTGTGTTCCCCAAGATACAAATTTTTGTATGCATTTTTAAATTGAGACTTTGTTTGCAAAATTCTCTGAAGTGAAAATGTCAAAACATAACTGTGTTCTGGTTTGAATTTTGATTCAGGATCTGTACATTTAGTTACATCATACCAAAATGTGAACTGAACAAAATCCTAAAAAAAAAAAAAAAGATGCTTAAGCCCATTTCTCTTCTCTCCCCTGCCCATATCCCCTTCCAAAATTTGTAAGTGCATTTGTTGTATATCCAAACAATCATAAAGATTATGTTTTTCCCCAAATTTCAAAAAGAGGACTTCATTATATAGGAATATGCAGACACGTTGTTCAATCATCATTCTCCAATGGGTAAAACTGTGCAAATGTATACCTGCTGCAACCATATATGGAGTAATGCAGTAGGATGGTGTGTCTGGATGTTTCTCTGTGTGTTTTTATTCAGTTCATTGTATGCATCAAGGAAAAGAAAACCTATCCTAACTCTTAATTCAATTGCATAGTGGGAGAATGTAACAGTGAGTGATTTTCATTTGGGTGTCAAAGTTCAGATGACATCACAGTCGATGATGTGAAAAAAGTTTTTAGCCTGTAATGCATCACTGAAGCTGTATTTAATTGCATTTTCATTTTCATTATGCTTCCTAAGCTACCTTTCTAAATGAAAACAGCAAGATAGAAATTAAACAATAGCTATCACCTACTGGGAACCTCCAGCAAGCAGGTAAAAATTAAAGGAAGGAGGGATGCATGAAACAATGACATAGGAGTGTGCATGCATGCTTTTCAGGTGATGATGGATAGGGTGGGGAAAGTCTTATAGTCTCACTTCACCCGCCAGTAATTCCTTTGGATCACCTCTTATTTACTTCTCTGGTTGCAAAGAGATATTGAGACAAGATGGAAATTGAAAACCATTTTTCATATTATGTTCAGACAGTGCAAATACAAAAAAAACAAAACAAAAAAACCTATGTCTTTCCAATATAACTATTAATTGCACCCAATGTATTTGCATTTTAAAACCATCAACCAGAAAGAAATAACTAATGAGATACAAAAAGTACTTGTAAAGGATTTTAGACTCAAGTCAGGACCACATAACATGAAAAAATAAAACTGGAAAAGTTGCTTTTTGCAGTATACCTCCCAAAATCCTACACCTACTATGACCACTGGCAGATAATTAAGAGTTTCTGGGGATTACAGTCCAAAATGTACTGCTCCCATAAGTCTGAGTCACACTTTTCAACTGGACCGAATTGTACTATGCATGGAATGGACCATGCCAACCATCATGTGAATTTTAAGATTATGTTATGTCTACCATATTTCCATATGGAATTTTGAATGAATTATACAATTTACTAAGCCAATCACTCAGTGCTGACTGTTTTAGTCCACCTCCAACCAACCATCCAACGAAGCACACACACACACAGTTTCAGAATTCATGCCTGTCATCCCTATATGTCTTCTCAAAATGCTGTGTAGGTATAGAGAATGAAAGAGAGAAGGATTCTGAGCACTGGTGATCACCATTTTATTGCACTAAGTATATTATAAATTCCACAGCCTGTGATCTGTCAGAGTTCAGAACAGATGCCTTTAAACTCTGTCAGTATGAACCATGCACTCTTCAAAGCATAGCAAGCTATATGACTTATTGCCCTAGAAAAAAGGACAGTTCATCTGTAATGTTGAAGAATTGATCCTAAATGGAATGATTCCCACAGCCGTGAAGTCATAATGCCAGCTTTGAAACATGAGAATTAATTCCACGTTACACACAATTTGGATCTATGACAGGATTATGAAGAACTTTGGGGTGCAGAAGTTTACCCAAGCACAAGCCAAAGCCTGTGAGCTGAACCTGGGAATTTGTCAAAAAGCTAGCAGACTGCATGAGAAAAGGCAACTAGATTCAACATTTTTCTGTGGCAATCTTTTCAAGAAATTTTCCGAGACATATATCATATTTTCAAAAAAATGATGAACACTGATTACCACAGGGCAAAGGCTTGGTGCTCAAAACATTCAACTTCATGCTGGTTTTAACTGTCTTGTTGCAGTTGGCTTGTACCTAAATAAAATAGAAGTTTGGGGTCTGATGGTAACCTAAAATCTGCTATAGTTGAGGTTTGGAGCCTTGACAGTGGCATCAAGAGGGATTCAAATGGCATTTTGAACTTGCTAGTTTGGAAATAGAGACCATTCTGCCACTTAATCATAGTTGGCTCCGTTGTTAATCTGTGTGCAGGAACTAGGATTTATATACAAAATTATGAAATGCAATAAGAAAAGCTTACCAGATATGCTGCCTAGATTGTGGTGTTTCTGAATTTGAGCTGAATCAGGTGAATGATGGCTAGCTACACAAACAGCATACTATAAACTGGAAACCAATATGGGGAGCATTTCCCCTGATAACACCAAATCCTAGCTAGTCATATGTTCTATAAAGTGGTCCTTGTGGTCTCTAGATGGGGAACATCCTTGCAGGACAATCCAATGATCTGTGGCAAAAGATATGATGGAAAACCCATAAATTCCAGGCACAGATTCTGGGAAGACTAGTGGGGCAGGCTACCTGAGAGGGTTCAGATAGTGGCATGCGGACTGCCACTTTTGCCCAATTCCCCAGCATTGGTCAGCATTGGCCACCTCAAGGGGTGCATCTACATTACAGAATTATTGCAATTTGACAATACTTTTGTTAAGGAAAATGCAACATGGGATATACAGTGATAGAAATAAAACATGTATGTGAGAGTCACTATGGTGTTTATCAGACGAGCTCTTAAAGAGGTACTATTCCAGTGTGACTCCTCTAGCTGCCTCCTGTTGCATGCTGGGATTGGCAGTTTTAAGGAGGGGTATTTAGAATTCTCAGGCAGAGAAGTTCAGCTCCTTAAAACTGCCAATCCCAGCATGCAACAGGAGGCTGCTAGAGGAGTCACACTGGAATAGTACCTCTTTAAGAGCATAGTGTGATAAACATCTATGACTAAGCAAAAGCAATTGAGAAGCCACACAGGCGTAAAAGGTAATGTAATTTAGCAGTCCTAAATGCCAAGGACAGAAATGCAGAGTGGATAATTGAAAACACCTGAGAATCATTAAGTGGACAAGGTGAGATGATGAAATCATTAATTATGGGTTGGACTATGAGAACCAATCAAAATGGATGTACATGCCCACTGGGTGGAAACTGACAGAGTGGGTGGTGTTTTACTATGGCTATAATAATTGCTATGATTCCCAATGTTTTTTTGTGGAGTAGAGTGGGTAGTTGTGGAGTATTGTGAGTATATTGGAGATTGTAGAGATTGTGATTTATAGGGCATTAGTATTTGTATATAGTAGAATAAAGTAGATCTTTTATATAAGACTACTGAGTTGTCTGGTGTCTTGAGTGAAGATACAAGAGCCAGCAGGATCCTGGAGAAGTGTGAAGACTTCTGTGGAGCAAGAGTGAGAAGGCTTGGAGAGTTTGTCAGGGTCTTCAGCCTATTTTCTGAAACTCTGCTGCTTTAGAGCAAAGCTTTAACCACTGGCCAAAACTGGTCAGCGCCAGTGCGTAACAAGGTGGTGAGTTCGAGCCAGTGGTGAAGAGCTACAACTCCCATCATCCCTGACTGCCATGACTTAATGCTGGGATTTGTAATTTTGTAAAACATTTAGGCTTCTCTATCAGAGGGCTGTGGTGCCACAATGAACTACACATCCCAGGATTCCATAAGATGGAATCATGACAATTAAAGGGGTTCAAGTTGAATTAATTCTGCAATGTTGTAGCAGCCAGGTACTCAAATACTCAGGAAATTATCGAGAAATGGGCAGCCTAATAGTAATGAATGGTTAATATTCCTGCATTATTGAAGGTTATGGAAGCCCCTAGATGTGATATCTAAATCTTAAAACACTTAGAAGTTTCCCTTTAAAAAAAAAGGGGGGGGGGGAGGAAAGGATTTCCAATAACTAATTATTTAGGACTCTCATACTTTTTGCACTCACTTGGGAGGAATTGCATTGAATTCTGCAAGACCTACCTCATTGTTGATTATATTTATAACTTTCTCTGCCTTCTTAAGCTATTCTTTTCCCACCACCAAAGAATTTAAAGTATTCGTATTACAATAATGATGTATAGTTTGTAATGCTTAGCCATAGTGTAGGCATAATTTCCTTTACAAATTGTATGCTTATATCAGTGCACTGTCTTAATTCCTCAAAGTACTTTTTCTGGTGTTACCTACATATTTCAATACATGTTTCCAAAAAAGAAAATAGAAGAAAAGAAAAGATAAGCCAATTTGTGGTTATTACAATTAATAAATCCTTCCTGTTTGAAATTTGCACTGTAAATGACAATTATGTGCAGCCAATATCTCAGACTTTAAGCAATAATGATTATTTCCCTTTAGAGTGATGAATACGCATTAAGGAGAAGCACGCCAGCCATTATAATGATGAATTTTACAGTCCTCAACTAGAGGGTTTATTGAAGACAGCATCCTTTACTGAAGAACAGCACATAAAAATCCATCTGCTTTTGCTGCTCAGTGGTTATAGTGGATAGGATGTGATCTGAAATTCAGGATTTACCTCAGCCAAGAAGGTTATGTCACATTATACAGTAGGTTGAACCACAATTCATTCTCAAATTTTGCCTAAAATAGTCCCACTGGGGATCAGTCTTACCACACTGTTGTGATGGAGGAGGCAGTTTTAAAGAGCTTTTAAACTAAAATAAATAATATTCTAATTAAGACTGCAGTCACAGTTACCTGGCTATAAATGTGTACCATTCCGCTCAGCAGACTTAATTCTGAGCAAAAATGCATAGCCTAGATGTAATTGCTAGTCCTAACTAGAGCACACTCACAAACTGGACTTACCATTTGGTACTAGATTCAGTGGTCTATGCTAGTTGGGACTAGCACTTTGATTTAGGCCATAAACTTGCTCTGCACTTGAATAATGGTTTCTCTTGTGGAAAGCAAAGCAGCCTTAATGTTCATTCTACTGACTTTTTATATATGAGTGCAAACACTGCTGGGAGGAGAGGATGGAAATTCATAGAAACCATAACCTCCACATGTTGATACATTGTCCATGTCAGAAGGATAGAAGTGTGTGTGTGTGTGTGTGTGTGTGTGTGGCAATTCCCCTTTTCTCTTTAAGAATTCAGGTAGTTTGTCAAGTTCATTTCTATTTCTGTCCACCTCTACCTCTGGCAACACAGAAATGAAGAAACTGTGAGAATGACGTTAAATGATATATGAAGTGCACTTGACAAAGCATATTGCCAGTTCTTACACTCAGACTAACCTTGTAACTCACAATTGTGTTGTGATCATACAGAATTATAATTGAGACAGACACAGCAAGTGTTCAGAATGCCTCTTCTTTCTCCCAATGTCTTCTCAAGAAGTTTGTGACTCGCCAGCTCAAATTCTTCATTTCTCCTTTTCCTTCTTCCTTCCTACCAACTTTGCATTTCATACTAAGGGACTTGAGGAGTCTTCTTTCTGAAATATTTTATTTCTTTTTATACAAACCCTAGAGTGTCTGGATACACAGCAGCTGTGCATAGAGCTTGGAGAGGTTACTTTTTAGGACTGGCCAAACTAGCTAAGAGACATAGTGCACCTACATCATACATAAGTGCCTTTTATGCAGCTTTCAGCTGATGCTGAAAGCCACACGGCAGGAAAATAATGGTGTGCGTGCCATGCACGAGCCCCATTATTTTCAATGGGGCTCGAGGATACACACATTTGCCTTACACGGTGGGGTCTGAAATGGATCCCCGCATAAGGCAATGGCACACTGTACTAGAAGTTGTTTTTGTGGTTTTTTCAGGCTATGTGGCCATGTTCTAGAACAGTTTATTCCTGATGTTTCACCAGTATTTTTGACTGGCATCTTCAGCATCTGTGGCTGGCATCTCTGAAGATGCCACAGATGCTGGCAAAACATCAGGAATATACTCTTCTAGAACATGGCCACATAGCCCAAAAAACCCACACAAAAAAACTATGGATGCCAGCCATAAAAGCCTTCAACTTCACACTAGAAGTTGTCTTTCAAAAAAGTAAGTTTTGAAATCTTTAGCTCTGCCACAGGGATCCTGAGATCCCTGTGACCTTTCTTCAACTTATTAGTGATAACAAGGCTGAACACCATTCCCAACGTGTAAATATAACATGAGGGACTGAGACGGCGGACAGTGCCTTTTATATTTACTGCAATCACTAGAAGTGGTGGGAATCATGGGAATTGCATCTCCATCATTCTCAGTACCATTGAAGGTTGGTACATACACTGTGATGAACATGGGACATCCACAGTTTCCCTGCAATGAATAAAGTCCTTACTGGCATCTCTACTGCACAAAGTCTGCTATAAGCTGCACAAAGCAGATGTTGTGGTGGGGAGTTTCCTATTAGTCTTAACAACTACTGATTATTAGGCCCTGGCATATGGTGTTCAAGTTGTACAACAGGGCCAAGGCCCAACCTGCTTCAAATCCAACCTGAAATCTAGATCAGTGTTACGCATATCTAGAGAATCTCTCATAAGATGTGGAGAAAGCAGTAAGAATCATGACCAGCACATGCTCTGGCTGGCTAGAAGCTGTGTGAAAGCTCCAAGACAAGCTTTAGGACCATTTGTTTTGTGAGAAAAGCTTTAAGTGTTGACTTGCTCCCAGCTGACAAACACTGCACTGTACGAACACAGCAAAATAGTGTCCTAATATAACAATTTGTCACAGCAGGCAAGCCTAAATTATATGGAACTAATGAACTGCAAAGCCTCCCTATTCAGTTTAGAACTAAAGCTGTTTGTTGATTGTTAACATTTCAAAATCACGGGTAATGAGCCAATACAATATTTGTTTTCTTCTCCCCCTCCTTTCTTGTGTAAACCACTGATACTGACTTAGTTTCTACCATGTTTTTTATCAGGAATAATGTGCTCTCATTTCATAAAAGGTATGCCAGAATGGCTTCAGATATTAGCAGAGAGTAACTCCGACTCAGCCCTACTTTCCTTAATATCTACAGTGAAAGCAAAACACTGGCAGTTCAAACTAGTGGAACCATGTAGAATTTTTTAATGCCAATTTAACATATTCAGTTGGTTCAGCTCAAGGCATTTTGTTGGATTGGAAAAAGGACATGATGCCTGGATCTGCCTCCTCCAGCATTCCAGATGTGGAAGCTAACCAGGGGCCTATTCACATTATACAGTTATAGTGCTATTATTCCACTTTAACAGCCATGGTTCTATCTTAAGGGATCCTGAGATTTGTAGTTAGGTGGGAAGCTGGAGCACTCTGGCTGAGAATTCCAAATGCCTCTCTCAAAATTGTCAATCTCAGAATTCCACTGAGCAGAAACATGACAGTTAAAGTACAATGATACCACTATAATTGCATGATGTGAATGGGATCCAAGTGAATGATGCGAATGGGATCCAACAACTTTGGAAAAGGGACAATATCCTCCAACAGCATGAGGACAGCAGACTAGTTTATAGGGCACAGGGCTGGCCAAATGGTATGCAGAAATTACTTCCTTCTCACCTTCAGCTTAAGCATTTGAGGATGGAGGCAGACAACTTCCGTCGACCTGATAGCTATAATGACTAGTGGTTTCCATACTAATGGAACAGTAAAGTCCTACCAGGATCCAATCTAAAGTTGAAAGGAGCTAGCCAAGGTTCTGAAGCCATTTTGAGGGTTTTGGTTAGCTTCTTTCAACTTTGAATTAAAATCCAGAATACACTCACCTCTTGGAACCTGCACTGCCTAATAGTACCAGCAACACTTCCTTGGGGTGATAGATTTCTAACATTTGATAGGCATTCAAAAAGATCCCAAATGTGTTGTGGATCTGCTAGACAAGTTCAGTAAAACAAAAATAATTTGATTTTCATTTTTGAAAGGCAGTTTTGATTTCCACAAATGGAAGCCTAACCAGAAATGGACAAAATGTCTGGTTTGATTAGAGAAAGGTCATTAGTGACATTTCTTAAATATTGCATACTGCTTATAGACTTTTTGTAGAAAAAAAGAAAATGGCTTGGCAGCTTTTGGGTTTGATGATTAGAAAGAATAGGCTGTTGAAAGAAATGGATATGCTGTAGTTTCAGATAAATAGGTATGACTAATTTATATGTATGTGTAACTGCTGAAAAGAAGATCAAAAGTCTCTTTTTTGTTTTTTTGTTTTTCTTCCTTCTGCAACTACTCTGTAATTCTTAATGTATACCAAAAATCTTAATGGCATTACAGTCCGTCCTCGCCTTACGCGGGGGATCCGAATTCCGCCTATGCTCGAGCCCCATTGGAAACAATGGGGCTCGTGTGCGGCAGCGCGGCAGCACGGGAGCGTGCGGGGTGCAACGGACGTGTGCGCCCATTCAATTGAATGGGACACGCCGCCCCTTCTGCCCCGCGCGCGCCCTGCAGCTTGAGCACGTATGCTCAAGGCCACATATGGCGCCCCCGCGTATGCCGTGGGCGCACTGTTCTTTAAAATTATGATAATAAAAAATGGTAATAAGGCAGCCACAAATTTACAGAAAGGCAAGTGCCATGTGGAAGCTTCTTAGAACCACCTCTAAGTCCCAGTGAGCCCTTACTGTATCTTAGCTTGCAATCTGTCCCTAGATTTGAGAGGCAGTAGATTTTTGCATCCTCTCTACTATCTATTGTAGGGACGGGCAATACATGAACGTCAAGATGTTCATAGGTCCCAAATCCGAACAGCCTATGTGAGCAAAGCCAACGGCATCTGGAGGGCTGCATTTTGCCCACCACTGATCTATTATTGGGCTATATTTGTATAGTGTTTGCTTCAGGTATGGAAGTGGTATCTCCTCTTGGCCACAGGCACATTCTTGATCCTGAGAATTCTGAAGGACCTGTCAGTTTCTATAGTACATCCCTAGTTGGAACATATAGGGAAAGTGGTAAAGTGCAAGAGGGGAGGGGAAAAAATGGAAAGGCCCAAGCAGATGTGCCTGTGTACAGCTGCAAATTGTCAAAGACAAAGACTGTTTCTAGCAGTATGAAGAATGAGGTATCAGAAGGTAGATGTTGTAAAGGGTTGGAAATGTTGGAGATCTCCTCCTTATCTAACCATTCCTCCTCCACCCTGATACCCTTCCCTACCACCTAGGAGTTCCTATCCTCTTAAGGAGTAGTGATGCCTGCTTGCTAATGGCCCAATCAGTCTGTCGTGCCTAGTCACCTTTTGCAAAAACATTACAGACAACGTCTTTGAGAAAGGTCCCCAACTCAAGGGAGCATCTAGTGAGGTAGGCTAAGACCTCAGCAATAGAAATTGTACAAGTGCATACTTTTCATGTAAAGGGACTGTTGCTGTTGCAGCTCCACTGGGGGAAAAAAATGGTTTGAGGAGGTTTCAAGTGAAGTTGTAAAAATGTGGCAGGGTGGCACTGGAGGACAGAGATATGCTCTATGTGAGCTGTTCTGTCTTCTCTAAGCTGGTTTGCTGTCCTCAAGTGCAGAAGAAGATCTGTTCTGATATTGGTACTGAAGTAAGACTCAGTTGACAATCTGGTGAGCTCTGTACATGAAATGGTAGAAGAGTGACATCTTGTCCTTCAACTGAAGCAGCAAAATGTCTTGGGATGGCCCAGATGGTTTCCCATTATGCAGTATATGACTGAGAATTTAACCTAATATTTCAGATATTTATGGCTTCATTTCTCTTCTACAAACAATAGGTTCCAGTTCAAGGGAACTGAAAATTTCTATCTCAAATAATCCTTCACGCTAAGAAGACTAGTGAAAATAAATTTAGTTCTAAGCCCAAATCCCCCTCTAGATATTGTACCCACATGAAAATCAGGTGCAAACTTGTCTTGAAATTGGTGTGGGGATAGATATTATTTCCAGTCATACAGCTGGGGCAGGGTTCTGCTTACGTTAACCATATGACATGTTCAATTGTTTCCATGATGCTTTTTCTTTCAATTACGGTTTGTTGTTTATAATCAAAGTTGCTTTAGTGTTCCTGTTTTTGTTCTGTTTCCCAGATATGTGTAAACTGGTCACAATTCCTGACTTATAGCCTATTGGGTGACTGATAACTCTCCTTCAAGCCAGTTCAGGCAAGGGACAACAAGATTTATATGTGATGGTGGGCTTTAATTAGCTTGTTGATTAAAATCTTGGGCAAGTCTGTTCAAGACTAAAGATTATCTGATGTATAGTTTATTGAAAAGAAACCTTTGTTGTCTAACATTCAAATTAAAAACAGAATACAAGACTTGGAAATGTAACCTGATCTAAAATGTAATACAATTTCCTAACCTTTCTTCCATTTCCTCCTCTATGCAAGTATAACCTATAAAGTAGAAGAATAATTTTGATTCTTCATATGGGGCATTCATGGTATAAGGAGGACACAAGGCTTTGAATCCAGGCTCTTCACATGGGATGATAAAGTAGTTTAACATTTGTGCTGCTGACCTGTAGTCTGCCCTCCTGTTATATGTCAAAGTTGATGTATTATTCCCTATCTAAAATAACATTGGTAATTTGGTAATTTGAAAATGTATTCCTAATGGGAGGGAAAAGGACTTAACCAACAGATGATCATATTCAATTATGGAAGTGGGCAGCAAGCACCCTATGAGTCGCATGTGGCTCTCCTACCCTGTTTTGCATCCCTACTACTGCATAATTTTGATGGCAGCCAGCAAGACTACCATCCAAATTATCAGAATTGTAGTAGTATCTTCCCTTCCCTTCCCTTCCCTTTGCTTCCTATTAATTCAAGAAGGAAATAAACACTCTTCCTATGGTCTCACAATCTCTATGGTATGTGGAGATGTCCTAAGATCCTCCTGTACCATACCATACCATTCTTCGTAGTAGATTCAGTGAAATTCAGTTGTGGTGGCAATTTTGATTACAGTCCTACTAGTCCAGGGAGTCCAGTCTAAGTAAGAAAATTTTCCAACATCTATTCTAATATTTCCTAAAAATAAGGGGGATTTTTGTGAATGCTATCATGTCAGATACAGAAGAATGCCAGAAAAATATTACTGTAAATGTCTGCCTTATAAATATTAAAAAATGTAGATTTCAAAATCTGAAATATATGGCAAAATCGCATTGCCAAGCTTTTGGTCTGCTTGACTGTCTGCTTAATAAGTGATGCTAAGTAAATATGGGGTCAGGGTTAGGGGCAGGGTTTATTTAAAAAAATCTTGGGACCTGCTAAACTAGGTGACCTTCTGTAGTCCTCCACAATAATATGTGATGTAAAAAAATCAGTATTAGCTTTATCAAGAGTACAAAAAGAAGCATGGTTTGAAACAAAAGGCTTAGGTGGTAGGGTTTTGTGTAGCAGCTTAAGTGTATGTGCTAAACTGTGTCTGAAATGTTTAATAAATGACTTTTAAGAAATTGTGCCCACAGGCACTGTGGAAGTTGAATAGTTTCCTTTATTTCTTCTTTTAAAAATTGGGGTTATTGATAGAAACTAAATGAGATAATCACTTTCTCTTTTCTTCAAAGATGTCAGAAAAGGTGGCTTGGTGCAGTTCCAATTTTCAAAGACAGAGAAAAGTTGAGGATAGAAAAAGCTACCAGGATTTCTTCAGTGTCAGCCATAAAGCACATAAGTGCTACTGGTGGTTGTTAAATGTCACCTTGGATTATATGGATTGGAGGTTCCATGGGACTCAAATGTTGCAAACCAGAAGAACATTCTAGTCCAGAACTCTTGTTAAAATTTCCTATGGAAGACTCAGGCCTGAAACAGATGGGCCAAATAGAGCGTAGGGAATACGTGCTGCTGCCATTTGTGCTGGGACCGTAGCAACCGCATGTGCCCACTCTCAATCTGGGCTGCTGCCACGATCCTGAACTGGGCTTTCAGAAGGAGCAGATTCTATTCTCTCCTTCTTGGTTCTTTGCAAATGATGTGGCCTCAGCACAGCTTCAGGCAGTGTTGAGGGCCCATGTGTTTCAGGCCTCAGATATAATTGATGTAGACAATCAGAATTTTTTTGAATTGGTATATGTACATGTAAGTGTGTATTCCTGCATGGCAGGGGGCTGGACTGGGTGGCTCTTCTGGTCCCTTCCAACTCTATGATGCTATGATTCTATTATGAGTGTGTGTATATAACAATGAGCCAAGCCCCCTGAAAGCAGAACTGAATTATATATATAAGGCGGTTGCCTTCCAACTCCAAGTGATCTTGGATAAAACGGATTTTCTGGACCCATTTCAAACTGGCTTCAGGGCGGGCTATGGAGTTGAGACTGCCATGGTCGCCTTAATCGATGATCTCCGTCTGGGCATGGACAGGGGAAGCGTGTCCCTGTTAGTGCTTTTGGACATCTCAGCGGCTTTCGATACCATCAACCATGGTATCCTTCTGGAACGCCTGAGAGAGTTGGGAATCGAGGGCACTGCGCTCCAGTGGTTCCATTCCTACCTCTCGGGTAGATTCCAGATGGTGCAGCTGGGGGACTTTAGCTCCGATAAGAGGGAACTTACATCTGGTGTCCCTCAAGGAGCTATTTTGTCTCCCATGCTATTTAACATTTACATGAAACCACTGGGCGAGATCATCTGGAGACACGGGGCGCGGTGTTATCAATATGCGGATGACACCCAGATATGTTTCTCTGTGTCTCCGATTGATACATTGACTAGGGATGGCATCTCTCCTCTAAATGCCTGCTTGGAGTTGGTAATGGGCTGGATGAGGGAAAACAAACTCAGCCTGAATCCAGAGAAAATGGAAGTACTAGTGATAGGCTCCCTGGGCCCAGGTAGTGAAATTTTTCCACCTGTCCTAAATGGGGTCATGCTCCCCCTGAAGGACTCTATTCGCAGCTTTAAATAGGGCTATCATATCACCTCTTAACCTTCTCTTCTCCAGGCTAAACATCCCCAGCTTCCTGAGTCGTTCCTCAAAGGGCACGGTTTCCAGACCTTTCACCATTTTAGTCGCCCTCCTCTGGACACGTTCCAGTTTCTCAATGTCCTTTTTTGAATTGTGGTGCCCAGAACTGCACACAGTATTCCAGGTGGGGCCTGACCAAAGCAGAATAGAGTAGCACTATTACTTCCCTTGATCTGGACACTATTATTTCCAATTTTATTTATCTGTAAATTAAAAAATGTATATTTATATCTGCTTGGAGGAAAGGTAGGCTCTTTCATAGCTGTACTCTGTGGAATCCTGGAAACGGTAGTTTAGTGAAGCACTAGAGTTCTCTGAATTCTAAATACACCTCCCTGAACTACCAACCTTAGGATTCCATAGGACCATGATGGGGAACCTATGACACTTGTGGCACACAACACCATTTTGCCAGGCAGGGAAGAGAAGAAACAGATTTGCACGTTCCTATGGTGCCTCCTTCCTGGCATTTCCCAGCCTCTAGCTGTCTCTCTGAGGCAGCTAGAGGCTGGGAAATGGGCTCTGGGGGACGGACGCCACAGGTGCATTCCTCTGGCTCCTCAACCCTGGCATTTCCTGGCCTCCAGCTGTCTCTTTGGGGACCAGAAGTCCCACCCTCAGCACTGGGTAGAGCCCGATACCAGAAAAAAATTAATTTGGGGCACACAGCCCTGAAAAGGTTTGCCATCACTGCCATAGGATATGTTGATGGCTGTTAAAATGGAATCATGGTGCTATAGAAAAATAAGTGGATGCTTTTCTGTTGGTCAGCCCACTCTCCAACAATATGGTGATGTCTGCCTTTGTAAGTATGGAGCTGGAGCTTGGAAAAGGTGGATTTTGTAGGACTGGATGGAGACTATTGTAGCTACATCCCACAGATACATCATCCAATGCAGGGTCATAACCTTTATTTTTAAAATGAAGATGTACTTGGCATTTGTTTCTGAAGCAATTTGAGGGTTCTTGAAAAAACTCATTTCCCTACAAGATGTCCACTCTTTAGTGTCAGCTAATGAAATCGAGGTTTCTAGAAATGGAAATAGCATGCTGCACAGATCTAATGTAAGAATGGGAATGGACATGCCTTTTCCTCGAGTGAATCAGTCAGAAGTAGGCAATCCTATCATTCTGGGTCCTTGCAGATTCCACCCCATCCTTCACTATGCAAATAGCTTTGGCTCTATCAAGTTGTATCAGAGGACAAAAAAGACTTGAAGGAGGAGGTCCTACTGGTCTTCAGAAAGACATACCAGACGGTTGTTCCCCTCTATCCTACCTGCAGGTTGAACTCCTGTAGCTATTCACATTATCTCCATTTATAGTAAATGGAGCTATATAAGTTGAACTGGAGAAAAAAATTGGAGGATTGTACAGCTTGGTTCTCTTTTTTCCTCCCAGAAATGTTTCAAAGAGCGCTCCCCCCCCCAAAGTTATTTTTCCAAAGTGGTATAGCAGAACTTTGCTGGGCACTTTTCTCTCTTTTCTTTTCTTTTTTGATCATTACTGTGGTATTATATACCGTTGCCTATCGAATCATTACTGTCAAATTGCAAGGCATGCAACAACATCATTGGTTAGATATTGCATATTAAAATCAAATTATCAAATTGGCAATATTCAACATTTGATGAATGTTTGTATTCTCAGATAATACCCAGGGTAAAAAGGTATTTGAAAATGTTCTTGTTCTTGATGAGAGAGGGTCAAAGAGGTATACTGAGATCCTTTGTAGAAAATATAGTCAGCCACTGTGATGATGTTCACATTTGGAGTTGGGGATGATGATGATGATGATGATGATGATGATGATGATGATGATGAGATTAAAATCTCATTTGCACCAAAAGTATGTGCATGACTGCATTTGCAACAAAATGTTCAACTGTGCAATTATGAGCCTGTGTGGCGTAGTGGTTTGAGCTTTGGGCAATGACCCTGGAGATCATTCCCTACCCATGAAAACCCACTTGTAATCTTGTGCAAGTTAAATACTTGCAGCCTCAGGATTCACTTCAGGGTTGCCATAAGTCGAAATGATTTGGAGACATACAACAACAATGCAATTTAATAATAATAATAGTAATAATAATAATAATAATAATAATAATAATAATAATAATAATAATAATAATAATAATAATAATTTATGTTTCCCCGCCTCTCCCGGTGGATCGAAGCGCGGTTACAGACTAACAGCACAAAGTGTTTACATCAAAATTCAATTAAAAGCAGCTAAAAACAATAAAATATTCAACATCAGACAATAACAACAGCATGAACAAGCAAGGCAGGGATCATACAAAGACGGGGGCATATCATTCATATCATATCAGGGGGGTATTCATATCAGGTGGGGGTATGCTCAGCTAAAAAGCTCAGTTTTAACTGCTTTTTTCTGTATAAATTCTTGCATTAAAACGTTTTGTGAGTTTTTCATGAGACATTTTTTGTGTTAAAAGGGGGAAAGGGGGTTGTGCACACAAGGCCAATTTCTGTACAAAAAGGGAAAAGGTTAGAGAATAGAGAAAAGCATTTATATCCTCACCCAGTAGGGGAAATTGTTTGTTCTTGCCTGGAAGACTAAAATAAGTGAAGATTGACATTCTTACCCCAAAGAAAAATGATACCAGCTTTTGAGATTATTTTTAAGAACAAATTTGATTTCATCTCTTTGGGAACAAGCACCTATAAACCCTTAATCAAAAATTTATACACTGACCTTTATGAAGTACATTGCACATTATATACACTTAAATATCAGGACTGCTTTTGTTATGCCATATATCACATCATTGTCCCTTTTCTTCCTCAAAATACTTATTGTGCTTGTGAGTTTCTATTTCAACTGGCAAATGCTAATTTTTACTTTAGCAGAACTACAAATTTTGCATCATTCTATGCTACAATCACAAACACCCGTATATTGTAAATATTGAAAAATGAACGCTTTACATCAATAAATTAAATTATGAGCTACTTTCCTGTTACTATTGAGTTATAGTAGATGAATTTAAAAACACATTTGTAAATCCTCATGTTTTTTGTCCAAATCAGTTACTTCTGTTTTACATTCTCAGCCAGAAATGATCAGTAATCCCTGAAGTCATCAGTTGTACTTAATTCTGTGAAACATGCCCTGTTGTCCAATTTAACGAATGCACATTTCTTCATGTAAAGAGTGTGAATCAATTGATCCTGGTGACAAAATAGAATTTTTTTTCAGTCTTCTGACCAATTGATCTATCTGCTAGATCTAATCAACCACTACAGTTCTGTCTTCATTTGTGCTAACATGGACTATCCCCCCCACTGCACCTCACCCACTCCTGGGCCAATTGACTGAAAGCAGTGAATGTTATCCTTCTCAGATAAGCTGATACACAGACCATAAAGAAATGAACCCAATGAGTCAAAGGATGTGAAAATTGTCATGTCTTTGTCACAAGCCAAATTACATTCACCCATCAACATCCAAAAGAGAAAAGATGTCTCAAGATCATCTTTGCCAGCTCAATCCCTGGCAAGAGTCATTTGTTTGTATGTCCAACCTTTTCGAGCTCATATATATATATATATATATATATGGAGAGAGAGAGAGAGAGAGAGATTCAATCAATTGGAAATCCTTATTTAGTTCATTTCTGTTTCTGGAGACTGATGTCCATGCAGTTATTCTTACAAGACAAAGTACATTTCTGCAGCTTGCTCTAAGGGTGATCTCACTACAGCTTATTATGTTAGTCCATGATACCTGACTAACATGAGTATTAAGCTCATGTGCTTTTGCCTGGGAGGCCGGCGCTAAAAACCACAAGAAACCAGCTTGGAAGAAAGGCCACAACTTTTATTATCAACAGCAAACCAGAACAGAAGGGTTGGCACAAAGCATAAGGTCAGGATCTGAAGCATCGAATAACCCCATGGTTAATCGATAAGCAGCATGCCTGGTGACCGCCAGGCGTTGGGATGACCTAGGGGCTAAGGAACGCCAACTGGCCACCATCACACCAGGCGCTCTTTTGTTCTCAAAGCGCATAGTCACTGGGAGGCTTAACCATGTTATGGCCCCCACAATAGCCACAACGCAAGCCCAGCTCACCCCCGGGTCCCTATTGACTCCCAAACCAGTGCTCCATAGCCCTGGTATCCAAACCAACCAGATCCTGGCCTATGCTGCCACCTCAAGTTGTGACAAAAAACCCAGCACCCTGGTGGAGGGTGGGTGGGAGAGCCGAGCAGCAAATGGCTGTGGGGCCTGGCCGCATGGTCCTTAAATAGGCCAAGGCCCCACCTCCTCACCTAATGGTGAGGCTCCTCTTCCAGGGCAGCCCCAACCAATGAGCTGCCCTGGAGGACTGAAGCCTCACCATCAAGACTTTCCCAGCCCCTACCAGAGTGGTGCAGGCAGAAGGGGCAGGCCCTTCTGCCCAGCGCCACCAATCAAGGCGGAGGACGGCCCCAACCTGGAAGTTGAGGCCCGGGAGCTGCGCCAGCTCCCAGCAGCAAAGCAGCCGGCCCGCACAGTCGGGCAGCCACATTTTCCATTTCAGCAACTGCAGCAGAACATTGGAAAGGAGAAAAGTCAAGTTATGAGGGATGGGAAAATTAATCTCATCAATCCAATCCAACATAGACAAGATGAGGGTGATCACAGAAAATCTGGAAGACCTTCATTTCCAAACCCTTAACCTTTTACAATCCCTGAGCCTTAAAAAAAAAAAAAAAGCCATTTCTTTATGTTCACTTATGTCATCCCTTATATCAAGTCACAGTTGATATAAGGGATGTCTCTAAATCATTTTCAGCTATCACTATCATCTACTCTGAGCTGCAGTGGCTGTTCAGCCCTGAGGCAGTTGTCTTTCAAATGACTTAGTACCTAAACCTTTTAATTGGAGACAGGAAGGATTAAATCTGGGATGTCTACATGCAAAGCATGTGCTCTACCATTGAGTTATGGCCTCTTACCACTGTAATCATTCTTGTATCTTGGCTTGTCTAAATGATTATCTGGACTGACTGAATGTACAAGTGATGTAAATCAGTGCTACTCAAGGTGGCTGTCTGTGGACCAGTGCCAGTTCACAGAAAGTTTCCGTGAAAGAAAGAAAAAAACATCTGTAGCAAATGGCAACTGATATGGTGCCAAAAATGGGTCACCTCCTCACCATTAGATAGCATGAGAAACACTGATGTAAGACACTCCAAATGTTACCAGAGCATGAACCAAAGCCAGAATCATGTTAGTGTCTTACATATATGTAAGTCCTCTTTTATGGACTAAACCCAGATTATGGAGCTGGACATTTTTGCCCAGTGCATAACATCTGCATCTAGTTCAAGCTTGTGGAAGCAAAGTCCTACCTGCAGGGCCACTGCACAAGAAGATGTGCATTTGGCTGTGATTTTGGTTGCATATTTGGTGGTGCATTCAGTTGTAGATACAGCTGCAAAAGATTGCCATTCAACAAAAGCGGCATACAACTCTACATACAGAGACTGAAATAATGCTTCTCTAATGTAAGATCTTTGCCTAGAAGGTTTAGGACCTTCAGCATAAAGTATTCAGTGCCAATCTGCATGGGAAAGGGAAAGGTTTCAAAACCAAAAGAAGCACACAGCATCCCTGCTTAGTCAACTGTCCCTCTGGATGCCTTCTCTTAAATCAATTCTAGCCCCCTGTTGGAAAGAGAAATTGCTTAGCATTTCATATAATTGAAACTGTTGAGCATTCAGGAATTGAGAGGTTAAAAAAAAGGGAGGGGGTACTTTTCAGCTCTCCTCTTTTACCAAGGCCAATTGCTATAGTCAAGGCTGACTGCTTTTCATATCCCATGTATTTATTTTTAAGCTACTCCCTTGAAATGCTGGTGTTGGAACATGCCTGTGATTGTGTAAGGAAATCACATGAGGGCTTTTCAGTGTGTACCTAAATATATGTTGCCAGAAAAGGAGTAGGTAATGCCTCCCAAAAGATTGCTATGGTCAATTAGGCCCATAATATGCATTTACAAAGCAAATTAGAAATGCATATTATTCACCCAATAAACCACAGAAGGAAATGCTTCTGTCAAGCAGGCATAATATAAGGCCTTTGCCTTGAAATTAATACTCCTCACAGTCATGTATGTCAGTTATTGGATGGGCTTTGGCTTCTTCTGTAAGAATCATAGGCCAAGATGGAAGACCAAAGGAGGGGGGATTTTTACAACAGTGGTTGTACTGTTGATGGAGTTTCAAAAGGTCAAGTATAAAGCATGAGCATCAGCAACAGGTGATGCAACTGGGATGCTGAGCTAAAAGAAAGGCACATCTCACAGTGATTGCATATTTAGTATGCAAAAACAAAGCTGGCTCATTAGGCTGCAGTTACTGAAGTCTCAATAGCAGCTCCTTGTTGATAAGACAGCAATTGTATGTAGTTTCCCATGGTTACAGGCAGGGCCTTCTGAAAGCGTAGCATATTTATTTATTTAATCTTTGTTTTTTGTTTTTTATGGTTGGGGAATTTTCTGCACCACTCTTAGCCATAAAGAAGAATCTAATAATTATTTCAGGCTCTATTACCTGCCTTGCAAACAAGTGCACTGGAATGGTGTTCGTTTACTTCTGCAGGCTTATTGTGCATTTCGGTGTAAAATGACAATATTCTCATTTGTTCAAAGTGATTTTCTGAATGTGTAACAAATTAGCAAAGGCAAAGGGGAGGGAAGGCTAGAAACTGGGAATCTGATCTTTGGGAACGGCACAGATGAGCAGAAGACACCCCCCTCCCCATCATTCATCAGGTTTTGTTTACTGTATGATACTCATTCAATGGGGGAACTGTAGGAAATGACCGTTTCTCAAGCTCTAATGTTCTGCTTTTTAATATTTTAAGTGTTTTCAATATGGAATATGGAGAAATCTGATTTTTTTTAGTAAAGTCTTCAGCAATGAAGTGAAGTGAAATCTCTCCCCCCCCCCCCCCCACACACACACCCTTTGAACTGGATAAATTCAACACTGTACTATAGCTATTCTTATCCTTAGCCCATTAATAGAGGCTACCAGGCTGCTTTTAAAGACGGAATGTTTCAGAAAAGGAGGTAGCAACCGTCATTCACAACCTCAAAAAGGATGGACTACATAAAAACCGTTCAGACTTAAGTGGTCAAAACCCTGTGAATCTGCTAATTTTATTTCCTTCTACCTTCAGACATTTAAAATGTGAAATTATTTCTATCCTAAATATAAATAAAATGTGAACTTTGGCAAATTTGCACAAAAATGGACTGAAACTAAATTTTCAGTTGCTCCATCTAGACATGATCATCATGCTGACTATGACCCATAAAACTATATGATCTTTAATACATTGGATACTCAGCTCCAGGATTTCAGTCCAGTAGGACTTCTGACCTAGCATCAGTCTCTTTCAGCAGACCTATGCTGGTGTTTTGGAGCTGGCAGCTTCTTCTTCTCTACCTGAGAGCACCCAGAAATTCCTATATGCAATTTCACAATTCCCCACCGCCACCACACCACAACTGATTTCTTGTGAATGTGTTTCTGTTAGCCATCCAGCTGCCTTTAAACACCCAAGGAAGGTTATGAAGCAACCAGTGCTTCCCATTCCCAGGATAAAGTGAGAAGCTGTTTCTTAATTCCTAAGCTGAACACAGATGGAGGGGGAAAGCTGGCTCACCCTAGAGGTTTTACAATTTGTGGGGAGGATATACTGACCACACTGCCAGCTCCCAAAACAAGCTGACAACCTCACCACCTGCTTCCTACTGCAAAAAGAGACCTGCCATAATGCAGCACTTGCAGCTACAAGCCATGCCACATCATTATTTCCCTCCCTGTTCTGCCACAAAATCATGTGCATGAGCACATGGACACTTCACCAGTAGCTGCCAATTGCCTCCCTCATCCCTCCTAGCCACCAGCCCATTGTATGTCTGCATGACCAGCTTCTTGATTGCATGATTGATTGACTGCCCACATAACACACTGGTATGCCCAGTGACATATTGGCACTGCATGATCATGGACCCCCCACTTTATCTTCCTCATACCCTGCAATTTATTGACAGGTGCAGAAGGTTGCTGCCATAGAGGGAACAATGAGTGTCTGTCTAGCATGATGTTCCTTCCCCAAACATACCAACTCCCCCCCCCCATGCTCTCTTGTTAGATTGGCTAGTTTGTCAGTGTTTTTATCAAATCCAGTATATTATTCTGTTTGGCATAATTTTGCTTCATGGAGTGTGTGATGGGTCAATGGTGTAGCTTGTGCAATTGATTCATGGGTGGGTGACAATATATATATATATATATAGCCAGCAACAGCACCAGTGGCTCATCTGGCCCCTCTCACTCAGTGCATTGGTGTTCAGTCTGTGTGCTGGTGTGATAGCTCATTCTTTCTAGCTTGAAACAGAGGAAACAGGGATTTATTTTTCCTGGAGCATGGCTTGGGGGGCATTTTCCTTCTATTTCAGCCATATGCATCATCTGCACACATGAATTCCAAACAGGTGGGGGGCTTTTCTTTAAGTCCATGTGGACAACCCTCTAGATGCAGAAGAAAAGCCAGATGGTTCCCAATCAATGACTGAAAGGAGATATATGTGCTGGGAATCCTTCAATTGTGAAAGAAGGTATAAGTTATCTCCTTTTGCAACGTCTTTAAAATACTTCAACATATGCCACCAATAGGATTATGGCCGATACCTCTTTTCCACATTATTTTGGTAAATATGTAGATATTCTCAATTGTTGGCTGAGTGTGGACTGACAGTCCAGAATTTTTTTTCAAAAGCCCTGGTGGTTAAGAGAGTTGGGTCATTTTTTCTGTTCTGGACTTCTTAAGCCTCATGGTCATAGCCTGGGGATATATCTAGGTACAATATATTTCACACTGCAGTTGTGCATATTGTATTGTGCGTTGCACATTGTAAAATGACACCTAGTGACTGACATGTCCCGAAAACCCACAAAAAACTATGTGTTGCAAAATGTTGCTATTCTGCATGGGTACTGCTTAGTACTTATGAAGCACAGCTCAGTGAGCATATATTTATGCTACATCAAGTGAATGTTGGATTGCAGTCATTATGTGTTAAATAGGAAACACTAAGTATCCAGAATCATACATCTACAGATCTCCCAGCAACATCTGGGAGGCCTCATTGCTCACAACCATTCAGTTTCATTGATTGCCAATGCTTTCTGTGCTCATATATTTCTTGAGATTCTTGACCTCTGGACTGGCTAAGTACATTTCATGTTCCCTTTTTTGATCCTTTCAGCTTTGGTTATCTGGGCCATTGGCTTATGTAATGAATTCTGGCCCAACTCAGACCTTGGCCCTGTGCATTCCTTCATCTTCTGTGAACTTCCTGGATTACCTGTGCATGAAATGGACTGGTTTGACATGCTCATAACTGCTTACCCTGTGAAAACCTTTGTCCCTGGGCTCTTGCTTCCTGTAGGCATGGGACAACGAGAAGAAATTTTATTCCCTAGTACAGCCCCAGAATAAAATGCTTGTCCTGTAGCAATTTAATTTTATCTTTTGATTTCAGTTAATCATCACCTTGAATCCAATCAAATTAAATAACTGATTCCCTTGTTCAGTTTTTAGGCCCTGCATTTTCAAATGCTGTCAGGGAGGAAGTGAAGAATAATGACGGCTGTTTCGTGAAAGGAATCACTGGGTTGCCATTTGCTCACTGAAAGCAAAGGTAACAATCTCCCAAAATGAATCCGTTAGAGCCAGTGTAAATTTGAATCATATATGTCAAACTCACAGTCACAGGTTTGGCAAGGAAACTTTATAATGTGTTGATAGTTCATTAGATTTTGAAGAGTTTTATAACACTGCACTTATCTCAAAGAGAGTACTTGGCTGATAATAGATTCTTAGGCCTGTTACAGACAGCCAAAATAAAGCTGCTTCGAGTCACAGTGGAGGTATGGTGTTTCAATGATGCATGCATCCTAAGAGTCCAGAAGTCGCACCAAAGCCACGCTCCAGTCCTAAGGACTGGAGCGTGGCTTTGGTGCGACTTCTGGACTCTTAGGACGCATGCATCATTGAAACACTATACCTCCACTGTGACTCGAAGCAGCTTTATTTTGGCCTGTCTGTAACAGGCCTTAGTATTAAGCAAGGATTGTGGTCACTAGGGTTCAAATCCCCAGTCAGCACAGAAACCCATTGGGTGGCCTTGGGCAAGTCACACTCTTTCAGCATCTGAGAAAGGCAACAGCAAACACGGTCTGAACAAATGTTGCCAAGAAAACCGTGTGATAGGGTTGCCTTAAAGTCTTTTTAAATTGAGCATGACTTGAGGCATGGGTTAGGGAGTTGGGTATGCTTAGCTTGGGGAAGAGAAGGTAACATGACAGTCATGTTTAAATATTTTAAGGGATGTCATTGAGGTTGGAGCAAGCTTGTTTTTGGCTGCTCCAAAGATTAGGACATACTACAGGAAAAGAGATTTCACCTAAACATTAGGAAGAACTTCCTGTCAGTAAGAGCTGTTAGACAGTTGAACACGCTGCCTTTGCATGTAGTGGAGTCTCCTTCTTGGGAAGTTTTTAAACAGGGGCTGGATATTGTCTCTTTGTGGTCTCTTTCAACCACTAATTCTCCCCCATCAACCACCAGTGACCACCTATTTATGTCCACACCTGAGCCAATTTTCCAAGTCCCCAAACAACAGTGTGAGGTAGGCAAAAAAAAAAAAAAAAAACCCTTGGAAAGGGGAGAAAATTCCTACCCAGCCCATAATGCGACCAACACAGCCATACTGAAGACAAGGTGGGAGGATGGGACAACAAAATTCAAAAGAGGGATAGGGGAGGGTGGAGCTGGCTTAAATAGCCTCTGCTCCTTGCCCCACCCCTTCCCAGTTAGCTGCCCTCTATTCCAGAGGGCAGCAAGCGCATGTTCCTGGGCCAGGGTGTGGCCCAGGGGATGCGGATTTTCCCATCCCTTCCCTAGACATTGGTATGTAATTTGAGGGTTGTATTTCAGTAGTTTATTTTCTCTAGTCTATAGATTTTAGTAACTTTTCTAAAACTGCTGAAGAAACAACCTTGAGCTGAGGGGTTATTTTTGCTTGTTTGTTTGGTTGGGGGGGGGTTCCCCCTCCTCTGATGTACTATACCACCTCAAACTAAGGATTCAATGGTGTAAACTGAGGGAGATGACAAATATGAAGCATGAATTAAAGGTGTTAAAATCAACACACACAATGTGTAGGAAGAATTATATACTTGCAATAGCTTGTTGTTCTCTTTGTCTGAGTTAAAACAATCCCCTTGGAGTGTCAGCAGCATGCTAATATTACAAGACTGACAAACATCCAAATTAGTTTATGAGTGCTAAACCATAACACAGTTATTTGTTCATCATACACAGCAGCAGACATACTTTTGACAGCATTACCTTTCTAGTAAAAGTCAACAAATTAGTATCAACAGGAAGGCAGTGATTTTCTCCCTTTCCCATGTGCATAGATTGTGATTGTACCCAAAATGAAGAAGAAAAGGGATGGAATAAGCAGTGGCTTCCAGATGTTGTTGGATTGCAGCTCCCATCAGTCTGCACCATTGACTACTGAAGATTAAGTCTGAAAGCATGGCTACACTTTACTTACTTGCATCTTAAGTCAGCTGAGTTGTAGAACCATGGACAATAAGTAGGTGGGGAAATAGACCCACATGTTTATAAATTTACCCAAGAGATATATAGCAAAGAACAGTAACAATGTAATTCTAATTTGGTGATGTACCAGTTAAAAGAGATTAGGATTAGTCTCAAACCAATTCTGCTCACAGAAACACCCTTCAACCATCAGAACCCTTTACTGATGACTGATGATCTTACATATCTGTGAAAAGATCAGCTGGCAGAATTGCTCTGCTTGCTCAAATCTGCCAGAAAAACAGCTTAAAATGGGTAAAGAAGGGATGTGATGAGAGGGGAATTGACTTACACCAAATCCAAACTACTACCAATCCACAATGCTAGTATAAAGTAAGGCATTGGTGAAAGTCATCCTAGATTTATTTATTTATTTATTTATTTACATATTTATACCCCAGTCTCTACCTCAAGATCTCAGGCAGTGTATAATAAAATCAATCTAACCAACTTAAAACAATGTAAACACTAAAATAATTTAGAAAGTCTAAATAAGCATAGTAAATAAGTTAAGTTAAAAGAAGGCAGATTAAAACAGGTTTAAAATTATTTTAAACCATGTGCAGATTTGTATAAACCCAGTAAGGCTCAAGGGCACTAGTAAACAACCATGCTTTTACTTGGCACCAGAATGGCATCCATCATCATCCTAAGTAATTTCCAACATCCCTGGATGCTCTGTCCTCATGAGATTCCATTGTATTTTACAAAAATATTACTACTAGAAATAATTAATTTATCTTCCATAACTCACTTTTCTGCACCATTTCTGCCTTACATCTTTCACAAACCTCAGCCAGCATTTATAGCTTCAGCTTTTTCTCTCTTTCCCAGCTCTTTCAAGTCTGTGTATGGAAGAATCTGTCTGTTTTAATATTTGATTTCCATGACTGCAGTGTTTGTTATCTTTATCCTATATGCCAGCCTTGTTTTACTCATTTAACAGCCTGGGTTTATATGCTTACTATGAAGGTAGAAACTCCTAATGTTATCATATCCATTTTTCTTGTCATTGAAAGATTTATAAATGACTCTTTGACACACTCACACACACCAGTTATCTTGTCCTTTACTGATGGATTCCAATGTCAACCTATTATTAATCCATATTAATCTTGTTGAGGAAACCTAAGGCATATGATAATCCAGGTCATTATTAACCTTATCACATACTATCAACCAATATTAAACACTGCGGAGAGCCTATCAACTATTATTAAGTAATGTTGTTACAGTCTGGAAAGGCTATATTATAAATGCTTCAAAATTGTGACTAAGTAGTGATCATGAATACAAAACAGTTACATAGATTTACTCATGCATAACTGTTTCATATTCATGATAGCTACTTAGTCATAATTTTGACACTATTGGCCCAATTGTTACTCCTTCCAAGCTACTTTCCCAGGCATCAGTGTCATGGGGAGAAGGAAATCCATTCTGCAAGTGATTGGAACACAGATGCATGATCTTTCTATCAGGAGACATTATTTGGTAAGTTTACTTATCCAATGATGATATTAGTTAAACATACTT
>NC_056522.1:50555122-50630561 GCF_019175285.1 Sceloporus undulatus | reverse complement strand
TGATGATGATGATGATGATGATGATGATGATGATGATGATGATGATGATGGCTGGAATCCTATATTAGCTACTTAGTTAAGATAATGTTTTCCAAACCTCATGAAATTTCACTGAATCCTACTACTCAAAATAATTAATCACCCACATCTCACTGCTGAAGCAGTGCTTACCAGTACTGCTGAAGCAGTACAGTCGGCCCTTCTTATTCACGGATATTTTTATACATGGATTCAAGAATCCACGGTTTGAAAATGTTTTTAAAAAGTATAAATTTCAAACATCAAACCTAGATTCTCCATTTTTTTTTAAATAAGGGACACCATTTTGCTATGTCATTATATTTAATGGGACTTGAGCATCCACGGATTTTGTTATCCACAGGAGATCTTAGAACCAAACCCCAGCATATAACAAGGGTCCACTGTATTTGATTAAAACTAAGTAGCTGATACAGAAGTCCAGTGATCGTCGTCATCATCATCAGTTTTTATTCATTGTTGTCATACAACATACTTGCATTTCCAAGCAAGGAAGCTTCCATATTGAATAAGAACATAAGTCTGTCTGGAAGTTTTCTTCTTACTAAACCTGTATGGATTAACCACTGTTCTTCAGGGAAGGATTACAGTGTAATTCAGTACCCAGTAAAAGGAAAATAAAACAAGTGTAATGCATCCAATGTAGCCAAGGGATTGCATTACATGGTCTAATGGCTGAAGTAGTATTTAATGGAAAGCTATGGGAGAGGAAACTCCAGGGTCCTATTCAAAACATCAAAATAACCCATGACCTTGGACAATTGTTACATTCACCTTTTCAAACCCTTTTCAAACTCTCCTGCTTGTCCCTGAATTCTCCACAGGAAGAAGGACAAGTATAACCTGTGCTCCCTGGAAGAACTTCCTGCTTGCATCGGACTCCTACCCAGAAGGCCTGTGCTGGCTATATTATTATTGTTTTGTCATTATTGTTATTGTTGTTGTTGTTGACCTTTAATTGTAAAGCTAGCTTCACCTCTTTCTTTTCTCTGTGAACCCCATCCTTCCCATGGCTCGCCACATTTCTCCTAACCTGATCCCCATCCGGCCTCTCCCTGTCTCCCTGCTTCCCTTCCTCTGTTCCCTCTGGAACTGCCGCTCTGCTGCCCCTAAAGCAACAGCAATTCATGACCTCTTTCTCTCTAAATCCTTTAACCTCCTCGCTCTCACCGAAACCTGGCTCCCAGCCCATGATACTGCAACCTCCGCTGCCCTTTCTTTTGGTGGTCTCTCCTTCATGCACACAAGCCGTCCTGAGCTTCGAGGAGGAGGGGTTGGTATCTTGCTATCTAACTCCTGCCAGTTTCAAGTTCTATCTTTCCCCCCCCAGCTATCATTTCTCTTCCTTTGAGTTTCATCCTATTAGACTCTTTTCTCCTCTACAGCTCCGGGTTGCAGTCATCTATCACCCTCCTGGTTCTGCCACCCAGTTCCTATCTGACTTTGAATCATGGCTGACATTCTTCCTTTCAGATTCAGTCCCCACTTTGATCCTAGGTGACTTTAATATCCACATTGACAATTCCAATAACCCTACAACATCTCGCTTTAACTCTCTGCTAGCTTCTTTTGGCCTCCACATTCCAACTCTTCAACTCATTCTCTTGGTCACTGTCTTGACCTAGTTCTTGCTGCAAACTGCGCCATTTCTGACTACCTGGCACTTGACTTTCCACTATCTGACCATCATTTAATCTCCTTTGCTCTCACTTATACTCCTCCTCCTCGCCATACTACTCAACGTCTTTTTCGTGATCTTCAATCTGTTGACTCTAACCATCTTGGTCTGACCCTGGATTCATCTCTCTCTTCCCTAAATCTCGGGGATTCTGCTGATTCAGCTATGTCTTTATTTAACTCCACTCTTTCCTCAACTCTTGACCATTTTGCCCCTGTCTCTGTCCGCACTTCTTCCTCTAAGACTAGACCTCAGCCCTGGCTTACCCCCAACATTAAGTTTCTCCGGTCCTGCTCTAGAGCGGCCGAACGTCTTTGGAGAAAGTCCAAAGAGTGGGCTGATTTTATCCATTTCAAATTTGTTCTTTCTTCCTTCTCACGCGCCCTCTCTATGGCTAAACAGAATTATTACAAATCATTGATCTCTGCCAATGAGAGGCACCCACAGCGTTTGTTCTCCACCTTTAACACTTTACTTAAACCTCCCTCTCCTCCTGTCTCTTCATCATTCTCTCCCAATGACTTTGCTAACTATTTCATCTCTAAGATTACCACTATTCGCTCTGAGATAGTCCCTCCTGATTCTTCTTCTGCTCTTAATCTTCTATCGCCTTCGCCTAACAAATTTTCTGTCTTTCCTCCTGCCTCTTTGGATGAACTCTCTACACTTCTGAATTCTTCCAAACCTGCTACCTGTCCTCTTGATCCTATTCCTACTTGTCTTCTAATCTCTATAGCTCCCTCCTTTCTGCCCTCGCTTCTCCATATCTTCAATCTCTCTCTCTCTACAGGCTCCTTCCCGTCGGACTTCAAACATGCTCTCATTTCCCCAATTCTGAAAAAACCTTCTCTTGACCCCTCCTCTCTGTCTAGCTATCGTCCGATTTCTCTTCTCCCCTTTCTTTCTAAGGTTTTGGAACGGGTTGTCTATTCGCGCTGTCTTGAGTTTCTTGAAGCCAACTCCATTCTCGATCCCTTTCAGTCTGGTTTCCGCCCAAGGCATTCTACAGAGACAGCTCTCACTAAGATCTCGAATGACCTTTTACAGGCCAAGGCTAATGGCCTTTACTCTGTTCTCATTCTTCTCGATTTGTCTGCAGCCTTTGACACTGTTGATCACTGTCTCCTAATTGACATACTCTCTGACCTTGGGTTCTCAGACTCTGTTCTCGACTGGTTTAGATCTTACTTGTCTGGCAGATCTTTTGCAGTAGTTGCAGGGGGTCTGACTTCTTCTCCTGTTCCCTTATCTGTTGGAGTTCCCCAGGGCTCTGTTCTGGGTCCCCTTCTGTTTTCTCTCTACACACTGTCCTTAGGAAAACTCATCAGCTCTTTTGGTTTTTCCTACCATCTGTATGCCGATGACACCCAGCTGTATCTTTCTGCCCCTGACTTTTCGCCAAGGCTTGAACAGCAAGTCTCATCTTGCCTTACAGCTGTCTCACAGTGGATGCGCCATCGGCGTTTGAAGCTCAACATGTCCAAGACGGAGCTTCTTGTCTTTCCTCCTAAGCCCAACCTTCAACACTCCTTTTCTGTCTCTGTGGACAACATTTCCATTCAACCAGTCCAGCAAGCCCGCAGTCTTGGCTTTATCTTTGACTCTTCTCTGTCGTGTATCCCTCAGATCCAGACCACAGCCAAGGCTTGTAGATTCTTTTTGTACAATATTGCCAAAATCCGACCATATCTCTCCGCCTCTACTGCCAAGATCCTGGTCCATGCCCTAGTGATCTCACGACTTGATTACTGTAATGTCCTCCTGGCTGGGCTTCCTTTTTCTCACCTCCGTCCTTTAATCTCTGTCCAGCATTCAGCTGCACGCATTATCACTTCCACCCACCGCTCTGACCACATCTCTCCTGTGTTGGCATCCCTTCACTGGCTCCCTCTCCCTTTCCACATTCAGTATAAGCTCCTGCTGTCGACATTCAAAGCCCTCCATGGACTGGCCCCTCTTTACTTATCAGACCTTCTTTCTCCTCACCTTCCCACTAGGGCCCTCTGTTCTGGTAGTCAAGGCTTCCTGTCTCAGCCCAGGATTTCCTCTGCCCCAACTAGGATTCGCCCCTTTTCACTTGCTGCCCCTCACTCCTGGAACCTTCTTCCTCCACAAGCAAGAGCCATCACTTCATTAACCAGCTTCAAAACAGAGTTGAAAACCATCCTATTCAGAGAAGCCTTCCCAGGCATCGCATAATTGTCGCTTACTATCTGATGTTCTGTTGTTGGCTGTTTATCGATCCATTTTCTGTATTGCTATGTACTGTACAGTGGTACCCCAGGATACGAAAGCACCGCCTTACGAAATTTCCGGGTTACGAAAAAAATCAATAGGAAAAAACTGTTCCGGGTTACGAAGGTTATTTCGGGTTACGAAAAATTTTTTGGTGCTTTTCGGCGCTATTTCGCATGAAATCGCGGCTTTTCCCCATTAGCGCCTATGGCTTTTTCGGCTTATGAAGGATTTTGGGTTACGAACGCGGCGGCGGAACGAATTATTTTCGTAACCCGGGGTACCACTGTATATGCATTATCCTACTTGTGAGTATGTATTTTCCCTGGATAATGATTAACCTTCCATTTTGAAGCCATGCCCTCCCTTCAGTCCATCTGCCTTGGTCCAGGCCTCGGAGGTTGAGAGGAACTGCTGGACCTCTTACCCTTTCCCGTCACCACTCCCTTCTCCTTCTGTGTCATGTCTTTTTAGATTGTAAGCCTGAGGGCAGGGAACCGTCTAACTAAAAGGATTGCATGTACAGCGCTGTGTAAATTTACAGCGCTTCATAAAGGTTAATAATAATTTGCTTTCTGTCTTTTGTATTTGCTTTCTAAAAACAGTGGTCTGGGTTTCTGTTGTTTCTTTGTTTTCAACACGGGGAAAATTGGTTTGCAGATAAATACAAATTTGGCAAAACTAATATAAGCATGAACATTTTAGATTTTAGAGAAAAAGATTTTAGAGCACGGTTTCCCATTTTATAATTTCAATTATTAATTAAAGTTTGAATATTTTAATGTAAGCAGTGGACATGGGTTTTAGGTATAAAAGAGAGGTGGGTAAGGTGTGGCCCTTGGGTTATATGTGTGCAAAGAACTGGCACCTAAACTTGCCCAAGTTGCCCATCTTTGGAAATATCAAATATTCATTTTGTGATCACTCACATTCATTTTTCAAATAAACTTTACTCATCCTACTTATGAGGAAATCTGGGTGAGTTTTTCTTCAAAAATGACCCCCCCCACACACACACATCTGCAGTGGCCTCATCCACTAGTCACAGCAATGCCTAGCATGGAGGAAAAAGAAAAAGGAGGAGGATTGGCAACTGTGATTTACAATCAGAAAGATGGCTGAATACGGAAGCTCAAAGCTTGGTTTTTAAAAATAAAGTGCTCAAAGATTTTTGCTCGATGGGTGGATATTAGTTTCACATTCAAATGCTAGTGCTTTCCACCAGAATTGCATTTTACCTGAACTTCCTCTCTCAAAAAGTTCTGAATGAAATTCAAAATTATACACATACAAAATACAAAGGAATCTTGTTGCTTTTTTGAGACTAACTGGGAGACATATGTAATATGTACCATGAGGGTTCATCGATTCAGTCTCCTTCATGGACACAAGTAGATTGCACCTGTGGCAGTTTATGCTACAACCTTCTTTCTCCTAGTTAGTATCAAAAATGTTACAAGATTCCTTTGCAGGCTGATACAGACCAACACAGCCATGGTTTTGAAAACATGTACAACCTTTGCATATATCATACAAGGGGAAATATCGTAATGTATTTGATTCCCAAGGGAAGTACCAGGTTTACCAGAGAAATGTGATCATAACCTGGGAGAGTGTGCTCATCACTGGAGACAATGTACACATAGTAAAGATATACTTTTGGTTACTCTTTCTCCTTCCTTTCTTTTTCTTTCATAATTAAATTTTGGATGAAATAAACTACCATGCTTGACAGATCAACTGAGCAATGTGTTTTTCTTTCACAACAGGGATAAGCAACATTTCATTTCAGCTCAGCAATAGTGTCATCACAAGGGGGCAACACTTTTCCACCTCCTGCTTGGTGTCATCAAAAGGAGGCAACACTTTTTTTACCTCCTGCTTCTTTATTGAGGCAAAGTCATTCTAGACTTCTCCTTCAGGGAAAAATAGTACAATTATTATTGTTCGGCATGACAGCTGCTCAAGTCCATTATGAAGAGTATCTTAGAAATATATGTGCCTTGCAGGAAATATGGATTTTAATTTTAAAACAGGCACTACAGAAGTTTAGGAATCCCATTTCTGTGCTGCAGCTGAGGTTAGAATAAATGGTGATATTGTACCAAGGCAAGAAGGCACAAATATATAAAGGACCACAGAATAGTTCCACCCAGAAGCTGAAGAATGTACTGAAGACGGATTCAGGGGTAGATGGACAATCCAAAAGTCTTTCAGTGGATATCATAGTTGTCCTTAGTGTTCACTGGAAAAACAATGGCAACATTCATAATCGTTCCAAGAAGATTATCCTAAGATTATTGCTTTTAAATTGCTTGTATAATCAAACATGAAATACAGTTATACAGTAGAGCCTCCTCATACGCTGCCTTTTTATAGGCAGCTTTGAGCATAGACGCTCAAAGCCGCCGGTGCGCGCAGGGTGGAAGGGGCGGCGCGTCCCATTCAATTGAATGGGCACGTGCACCCATTGCGCCTTGTGCGCCGCTGTGCCGCCGTGCCGCCGCACACAAGCCCCATTGGAAACAATGGGGCTCGAGCATAGGTGGATTTTTTTATACGCGGAGGGATCCGGAACGGATCCCCTACGTATAATAAGGTTCCACTGTATTCCATTCACACATATGCACTCTTCAGCTAGAAGATGATGCCAATAAGGAGTTTATTATGTTAAAACAAACCTGAATTACCCTTTCCATTTTACAGTTGATTATGGGATGCAGCTGGGAATTATAACATGGAAAATGCCACCGATGCTGCTGTCTGAAACCCAGCTCCCAGCCGCGCTCAGCTGGCTGATTTGCAAAGTCAGGAGCTTCCTGATTTTGAAAAGTGGCAGGCTAAAAGCATCTGGGAGCCGGGTTTTAGGTGAGATGCAGTCAGATGGCAACATCAGTGGCATTTTCCATGTGATTGTAATCGATTGTAAAATGAAAGGGGTAAATCTGGTTTTTTTTTAAAATAATGTGATAAACTCCTAAGAGACTGTCATAATATCAATAGAACAAAAAATGTCAATAAAAGCAAATACTTTTATTGCAAGTTGCAAATACTTAGAAGCCTTTTCTGTAAATTTACAATCGAAAAGGTCAAAGATGGAATCCTGCTGGTAGCATACACATTTATTAGTTCCATTATACATGTCTTTGTAGTTTTTTGGCTATTACCAAACAGGATATTCAGTTCATGGTTGCACAAGTGGACTTCTGCAAGAGTAACTACAGTGGGCCTTTGTTATCCACTGGGGTTTGGTTCCAGGACCTGCCTTGTATAACAAAATCTGTGGATGCTCAAGTCCCATTCAGTCCAGTGGAATAACAAAATAAGGTTCCTTATATTGTTTTATTGAAGTTTTATTTGTATTGCAATTTTTATTCCCATGTTTTCTTGTTATTGCAATTCGTGTTGTACACCGCTTTGATCATTTGGAAAAGCGGTTAACAAATAAAATTTATTATTATTATTATTATTATTATTATTATTATTATTATTATTACATAAAATGGAAAATCAAGTTTGCTATTTGGAATTTATGCTTTTTCTGAATATTTTCAAGTCATGGATGCTTGAATCTGTGAATAAAAAATTCATGGATAAGAAGGACCAACTATATTTCACCTGGGCCTAGAATGGAGCCATTGAAACAACTGGATTTATCTCTGTCTTGACTCACTGTTCAATAGCTGAGTCAATGGGGCTACTCTGATAGAGTTTAACAAACAGAATTCCATTCATCTAGTTGCTCCTTTTTTTGATAGTTCATAACTATTTGTCAGTGTGTTTTTGATGTAGAGGAGACCCTTGGTATTTGCTGGAATTTGGTTCCAGGACCCCCTCATCCCATAGATATAAAAATGTATGAATGCTCATGACCCATTTAATATAATGAAGTAAAATAGTATGGCAAAATCAATGTTTCCTTTTTGGAATACATGCAGATATATATATATGGGTTTTATTTTGTATTACTGTATTTTATTGTGTTAAAAATTGCCTCAATCCTTGAATATATATATTCAAGTTGTGGGTGTTTGAATAAAGAATAAAGAATGTGTGGCTATGGAGGGCCAACCATATCACTTTATTCACTAGGACTGGTGAAACAGTCTGCACTGCACACACAGACAATAAGCAGACTCACAAAGTGATTTAAGGTAGCTCACAGATGAAATGATGATGATGATGATGATGATGATGATGATGATGATGATGATGATATTTTTATCCCGCCTCTCCGACAGGATCGAGGCAGCTTACAACACAATAAAATACAGTAATAAAAAATAAAACCCATTATCCCTCCCTCTAAAAAATAACAATAATCCCACATAAGAATAATAACAATAATAAAATCAATAACAGTAGTAAAATCTCAAATAAAATTGTTAAAACAATAAATCCATGGTACAGAGACGGGCATTCGGGGGTATTCCATATGGCAGTTAATGTCAGCAGGTGAGCAGGGAAGGACTGTTGGAAGAGATCCGTCGTGACAGTTTTTTTTTTTAACCATCAAGATAGGTAATGTTCTGGATCTCTTCCAACATCCTGTTCCATAGTTTGGAAGTGGCAGATGAAAAGGCCCTCTGGGTAACCATGGCCAACCTGGATTTTTTTGGTTGCAGTAGATTTTTCCCAGAGAACCTAAGTGTGCGGGGTGGATTATATAGAAGAAGACAATCCCGCAAATAGGTTAGACCCAGGCCATGAAGGGCTTTAAAGGTCATTACCAACACCTTGCACTGTGCCCGGAAACTAAGAGGCAGCCAGTGGAGGGATTTTAAGATAGGTGTCATGTGGTCATCTCTAACTTTTCCGGTGACTAATCTGGCTGCCATGTTTTGAACTAATTGAAGTTTCTGGACTAGGTACCAGAGTAGCCCCATTTAGACCACATTACAGAAGTCAAGTCATGAGGTTACCGGTGCATGTACCACTGTTTCCAGGTCCCCGGTTCCAGGAAAGGGCACAGCTAGCATATCAGCTGAAACTGATAACAGGTGCTCCTGACTGTCACATTTATCTAATTTGACATCTGAAGCCACGAGTCTAGGAGCACTCCCAAGCTGTGAACACAGTCCTTTAAGGGGAGTGTGACTCCGTCCAGGACCGGTTGAAATATCCCTATACCTGGATTAGGGATCCCAACAGTGGGTAACTCTATCATCTCTGGTTTTAATTTCAGTCTCTTTTTCCTCATCCAGACCATTACTGCTTTAAGACATTCATTGAGAGGAAAGATGCTGTCCTTAGTCAGAGCTGTCATCCGAGGCATGGAGAGATATATCTGGGTGTCATCAGCATACTGATAACACCCTGCCCCATGGCTCCGGATGATCTCTCCCAATGGCTTCATACATATATTAAAGAGCATTGGGGACAGAATGGTGCCTCGAGGGATGCCAAATTTAAGCTCTCTTTTTGAAGAGCAACTGTCACCAAGTGTCACCCTTTGGTATCTAACTAAGAGGTAGGACCAGAACCACTGTAATGCAATGCCCCTGACTCCCAGCTCTCTCAGGTGTTCCAAAATCCATGTCCCCCGGCCACCATGGCTGGAGACATGTGTTTGCTGCCCTCTTGAATGAGGCCAGCAGACAATTAGATGTGGTGTTTCTACAGCACATCAGGGAAGGGTTGGGGGTGGACCTGAGGCTATTTAAGCCAGCACCACCCTTCCTTATCCCTCTTTTCAACTGTTGTCCCACCCTTCTGCCTCGACTTCAGTGTGGCTGTGTTGGTTGCTTTAAGGGCCAGGTAGGAATTTTCTCCCCTTTCCAAGGGTTTTTCACCTACCTCACACTGTTGTTAGGGGACTTGGAAAATTGGCTTAGGTGTGGACTTAAATAGGCGTTCACTGGCTGTTAATGGGGGAGAATTAGTTGTTGGGTGAACACCTATGGCACCCACTTGGGGTGAAGGTTAGGCCTCTTAAACTTTCTCTTTAGATCTTGCGACTAAGGTGAGAAGGAGAGAGACCTTCCTTAGGGCTGACCTGGGATATAACCCTCAATCAAGTCCTGTGAACTGAGTGAGGAAATCTCAGGTTGGCGTTCCAGATGTGAGCTGGCTGGGGAGCAACCCAGTCATGGGTTTTTCCATGGAGTTCAGGCATTTCGCCCAGGGGAAGCTGAGGCAGCGGTCTGAGGAATAGACCACCTGCCACAGTTGCTCCCACACCAGGTTGCTCCCTTAAATTTTTACAGGTTTTCAAGAAGACAGTTAACTAGGTTAATTCAATAAAGTGGCCCATTTTACAACCCATATATGTGTCTGGTCTCTTATTTCAAGTTGGACAGCAAGCATGTCATGATCAATCATGTCAAAAGCTGCCGAGAAGTCCAGAAGTACCAACATGGTCACATTCCCCTTGTCAATACTCAGACGAAGATCATCAACCAACGCAACGATAGCAGTCTCAAATCCATATCTTGTCCTAAAACCAGTTTGAAATGGATCCAGATAATCAGTTTCATCCAAGACTACTTGAAGTTGAAGAGCAACAGCCCTCTTGATCACTTTGCTCAGAAATGGAAGATGTCCAACTCATTTCTAGTTATTCATGTCCAGAGGGTCTAAGTAAGCCTTTTTCAGAAGTGGCCTTACAACCATTAACAATCAGTTAAAAACTTTACAAAATAAAATGTAAAACAATTAAAATCATCTTGTTAAAACCACAAATAGAACACATAGCCTGTATAAAACCCTTCCTGACATAGGGGCTGTGCAGACTGGCAGTTTGGGCCAGCTTGGGGGTGGAGTCGGGGCATAGTTTCTACATGATGCATGCCCCAGCTCCGCCCCCAGGGCAGTGTGATTCCACATGCCATATTGCACAGTGCATGGCATAATGGTGCTCCTCCAGTGCTGCATACATATAATGCAGCACTGAAGGAGCACCACCAAGCTGCGGCAATGTAGCTATTGTGCCCTTTGCAGCTTTTTGTGGCTCCTTTTGGTGCTCTACAAAGGCCATATCAGGGCTGCAGCATGTGGTTGCTGAGGCCCCAAACTGACTGTAACAGGGGATGTTCCAGGCCGCCCCTTCAGGGCTGTGTGTACAGCCCCAAAGATTATTATATTAAAAGCCTGCTGAAGGATGCAGCTGGAACTGCTGAGGAACACAGGTAGGGGGCAGCTTAGCCTCTCATAGAAGGGAATTCCAGAGGGTAGGAGCAGCCACTGAGAAGGCTGTCTCTTGTATCCACACCAATCAAGCCTGTGTTGGTGGCAGGACCAAGAGAATGGCTTTCCCTGAAGACCTTAGACTTCTTACAAGTTTGTAGCTTAAACCCAGTTGCTACTCTCTACTACAATAGACCCATTGATTAAATGGGATTTCTGATGTGCCAGATTCTCATTGATTCAGTGGGTTGTCTGTAGCTGGAACTAACAAAACGCAGCTGCCCGACTGCATGGGCCAGCCGCTTTGCCGCCAGGAGCCAGTCCTGGTTGGGGCTGTCCTCCACCTGGATTGGTGGGCTGGGCGGAAGGGCCCGCCCTTTCCGCCCGCACCGCTCTGTAGGGGCTGAGGAAGCCTCTATGGTGAGGCTTCAGTCCTCCAGGGCAGCTCATTGGTTGGGCTGCCTTGGAGGTGGGGCCTTGGCCTATATAAAGGCCATGCGGCCAGGCCCCGCAGCCATTTTCAGCTCAGCTCTCCCACCCACCCTCTGCTTGGGTGCTTGGGGTTTTCTGTCACAATTTGGGGTGGCAGCATAGGCCAGGATCTGGTTGGTTTGGTTACCAGGGCTATGGAGCACTGGTTTGGGAGTCAATAGGGACCCGGGGGGCGAGCTGGGCATGCATTGTGGCCATTGCGGGGGCCACAACTAGGGGCTTTGAGAACAAGAGAGCGCCTGGTGTGATGGCAGCTAGTTGGTGTTCCTTAGCCCCTAGGTCATCCCAACGCCTGGCGGTCACCAGGTATGCTGCTTATCGATTAACCGTGGGGTTATTCAATGCTTCAGATCCTGACCTTATGCTTTGTGCCAAGTCCAACCCTTCTGTTATGGTTTGCTGTTGCTAATAAAGTTGTGTCCTTTCATCAAATTTGGTTTCGTGTGGTATTTTGCGCCGGCCTCCCAGGCAACAGGATTTAATGCCACTACATAAAAGGAAAGGGAGTTTAAAAAAGAAGACAAAACCAGTCAAATTAAACTTGTTTCTCAGCAAAACCCATTTCTCCATCTGCTACAGCTGGATGTTACTTACAAAAGACAGTTGATACTGGATATACAGATAAATATGCAAATCTTGGGTTCCCCCGAGCACATTACAGTCTGCCCTTTCTTTACGTGGGGGATCCATTCCGGAGTCCCCTGTGTAAAGCGAATTCTGCCTATGCTCGAGCCCTATTTAAATGAATGGGGCTCATGCACATGGCAGCACAGTGGCATAGCAGCATGCACGCACCACGGGAATGCTCCCCATTATTCCCTATGGGACACGCCAACCCTTCTCCCTTCACGGCTTTCGGCGTATGCTGAAAGCTGCATAAAGCGCACCTGCATATGATGCAGGTGCACTGTAATACCTTCCTCTTCTCTCCTCATTACTCTGTTGTGACTCAGTTTCTGTCAACACTCAGCTCTCTATTAGAGGAAGTGATTCAGAAAACTAATGAGAGTGTTATCAGTACTGCTGGTTATAGAGCTAAAAAGCAATTGCAAGAACAATTCCATTCTACTGATACAATTGGACATTTAAAATAAAAAAAACAACAATAGTATTTCTTCATTTCAGTTTCCATTTGTATTGGAAATGGAAAGTTAGAATTCCTTAATGAACAGAAATAGGCAATGAAGACACAAGCAATCTGTGATGTATATCAGAATGTGACCCAAATCTGTTTTCAGTTTAAAGTAATGTCTTGGCTTTACATAGCTTTGAAGGACTAGAGCAGAGTTGTGATAGCTATTTTTGAAGAACAATGCATATAATGACATGCCAAAGTCATCTATAGCTGAGCAGTAGTAGGGCAATATATTGAGACTTTAAGCATCATGCTATCACTTCTCTGTTATGGATGGCTTCCCTGTGTCATTACAAGCATTTGTCTTTAAGGTAACTTCCCAAGCTCTGGGAAGACTTAAAGGCTGGGAGGTGATTTCAGCTCTTTATGCAACTACCTTTTGTAACGGAAACTTTAGATAAATGAAATATGTTATGGTATCCATTCAGCCAGTTCTCACAGATGGTCTGTACAGTAGTTGAGAAATATTCCTATAAAGGGAGTAAGTCAGAATGTCCTCCCAAATAGTATACCACACATTGCATTGAATTGTAGTGTGAGAGTAAATGAACAATGTAGGAACTGAGCTTCATCGGTGCAACATTAACCAACTTGATTTCAGGGAATTCCCAGACAATGCAGCAACAGTATTAATTAGGTGTCCCTGCTTTTTCATGGAGGCTTGCCCATGATGATCAGGGGTTTGCAGGAATGAAAGGTAAGAGAGAAAGGGCAAAATCAGTTGTGCAGGTTGCCTTCTGGTTATACAATGACTGGATACAAGTCTTTGTGGCCTTTCTTAGCAGTCCTCAATCTGTACAGAGGAATGCACCTCAGTAAATTAATCAACATTTCATAGCTGTATTTTCTTGACTCTGCCTACAGATATATATTTTGGATATTTCAAAAAGACATATGAGCGATATGACTAGGGGTTTGGAATTATAATCCTATATAGATTATAATAATGGTGGACAATACACACAACCTATCTGTCTTTTACTTCCTTTCTCCTCTTCCACAAGCTAAGAAACACTCACATTATTGCTTTAAAATTATGTTCAAGTGAATGTGTGCTGTGCATTTAGTCAAAGCCTGATGACAGATGTTCATTTCATCACTTCCCCAGGATATGTGCCTATCCTTTGATTTGTGTCAAAGCCAAAATGTAATTCCAACTTTCCACCACACTACTGAATGTTGGTGGTGAAGATTGGACATGGCTTCAAGAGGTTCAGGGGGACTAATGCATCCCCATATCTAGCAGAAGTTGGCCATCCAGGTATAATTTTAATTAGAAACCAATTATAGAACCAATAAGTATGAATCCTTGTTTATAAAACAATGTACACAATGGAGGATTTAGATTTAGATCAATTATTTAAATCAGTATTTCCCCTTCTTGGTGGTTATAAATCATGATTTAAATTGCTGGTGGTTTGAATCAATCCACTTTGCAAAGAAAGAAGCAGGAAGGGAAATGTCTTCCACACAGCTCTTGTGCCCTTTCATACTCCATGTAATCCTGGGCTCATGATTAAAGATAAAAATGTGGCTCCCAGCAAGCCAAAACAGAAAATATGAAATATGAAGCAAGTCAAACCATTGTAACATTACATCTTAGAAAACAACAAAAGTGATAATTCACTATAACTCTGCTAGGAGCCCTGGTGAAGCAGTTATTAAATGCCTGTACTGCAGCCACTCACTCAAAACCATAAGGTTGCAAGTTCAATACCAGCAAAAGGGCTCAAGCTTGACTCAGGCTTGCATCCTTCTGAGGTTGCTAAAATGAGTACCCAGATTCTTGGGGGCAAATTAGCTTACAGTTGTAAACCGCTTAGACACTGATTAGGCGGTATGAAGCAGTATATAAATGAAGCTTGTTTGTTTAGTAAATAACAGAAATTATGATTAAGAGCCCACCAGCAGACTGTGAATCCTTTCTCCAGGTCCTTTGCCAATTGTGGTGGGTTCCAAACTCTGCATGATAATATGAAGCTCAAAGGCAAAACACAGCACAAAATAATTTCTGTGTTGGGAGATTTTCTATTGCTTTTTTCCTGTTGTTGAAGAAAGAATGAATAGGTTTTTAACCATAATTTCTGATAATTAGTGTTAGATTTGTTCTGAAAGGTTATTTTTGCTTTTACTTGAGTTTTATGGTCTACATCATGCGCGATGGTTTTAAGATTTAGGAATTTATGAAACTGCAGATTATTGCTCCACAAAGAGCGTTAGTACAACTTCAGTATCAAGCAAGTACTTGTGAGCTCTACCAAAATCGTTCCTGGCTGCCTACATCTAGCTTGGATACAGTGAGACCATGAGTTGAAAATAAAACCTATTCAGAACCGTTTCAGATGTGAGTATGCTAGAAATAGGAAGTTAATATGTAGAGCTAGGTAAGAAGCTAGGAAAAACTTCCCTGACCTTTTTATTATCCTGCATTTTCCCAATTTCTGTAAGGAGAAGCTGGAAAAATTCAGATTCAGGCCACCACAGAAGGACTGACAATTCAGGTCCAGTTTGAGTATATTGGTAGTTAACACCAGGATAAGTCTGAAAGCACAATCAGTTTTTTAAAAAAGCATGGCGCAGGCCCTTTCTGAATGGGTTAGAATACTCTGAGGGCAGCTCAGAGTATTCTGGCCCTGCAACTGCCTTGACATCCCCCCAAACTTGCACTCCTGTTGCTATGTGGCCATTCACACATGTGTCCCACTGTGCTGCCTGGTCTGGCTCACAGGCACTATTGTTGACATTACGTGGCTGATGGGGGGGAGAGAACAGTGAATAATTTGCTCAGAAGTCAGAACAAGACAACCACATTGTCAACCACAAATCTGGCTTCCTTGATCTAACCTCAGAGCAAATGACTCGCAACATCAGCAGCTCCAGTGGGCAGCACAGTAGGATGTATTGTAAACCGTTGCCTGCCATCGCAACAGAAGGTTTCAGATCTTCCAAGAAGATCCAAAGAAAAAGGTAACTTTTTTATTTAAAAAAAATGTTACAAAGGCATTATGGAATGGGTTTTGTGCTGAATGGGCTAGATGTTGTCCAGGCTGTTCAGAACAGAAATGGAGTTTGGGCACTGCATCATCCAGACTCCCCACTGAAGGGACAAGAAAGGGACATTTTATTTGCCCTGTGCAGAGAGGGACTTCCCAAGATGCAGTAGGGGACCAGCTTACACTGAGCTTCTCAGTTAAAATTACAATTTGGTTTCCTAGCAAGTTGGCTAAAAATTTCCAGTGACTAACTGTTGCAGCTTGAGTGCTGGGAAAATATGATATCCCTACAGCAAAATATTTACTTTGAAAGATGGCATATGGATCTTGTTCACAGAAAAATAGTAGCAGCTGTACATTAATTGTTCTGCAACAGGATCATATGGAAAAGTCCTTATGTCTCTGAGAATTGACCTACATATTTAGAAATATTTTAATTCTGCCAGAGGCCTAAACCAGGGGTAGGAAATGTATAGCATTCCAAATGTTGTTGGACTCAAATTCACAGAAGCATTAGATTGAAATCTATAGTCTGCATGGATTGGCATAACCTCCTGTTACACCAATAGGCACGATTTTTTCAGTCATTGTAAAAGGATGCATCCCATACAGTATTGTATCCAGTGCACAGTAGTTAAATGCTGGTACTGCAGCCATTCACAGCCACAAGGTTGTGAGTTTGGTATCAGGGACTCCAAGGTCCACTCAGCCTTCCATCCTTCCGAAGATTGCTAAAATCAATACCCAGCTTGTTAGAGGCAATTAGCTTACACGTTATAAACTGCTTAGGGAGTGCTTATGTGCACTGATAAGTAGTATAGAAATGTACTTGCTATTGCTATTGCATAGATACCCCCCCTCTCCCATGCAACCTTGGTTGGTAATGATGGCCATTAGTGGCCAGAGGCTCATAGGGACAATTGTTGCAGTAATGCAGCCAGAAAAAAAAGACCCTCCCAGATATCCAGCAAATATCTTTATCAATGGTTTAACTGTAACTTTTTAGATACTGTTCTAGTTATTGGTGTCTGACTTCATTAAATGGTGGGGAAGGAATGTTTCAAGTATTGGTCAATGATATTCCTTAAGCTGCGACACTCAGAATTTTGGAAACAGTTAGTTTTTAAAAATAACTAAAAGTAATTATTTTAGCTACCTTTGGGACCCAGAAAAGTAAGGACTTCTGATTTTTTTTATACAAAAAAACACTAATCAAAATGGAAGCTAATTATTTTGGGGGGGGGGCAGAGGGGACTGGAATTATAACTGTAGCTAAGTATATTTTAAAAGTAATTTTTAGGCCCTGGTATGACATCAGGTAAAGTGTAAAGATATATAATGAAATACCAATGATAGGATCTTCATGCTATTGTATTTCAGATTTTGATTTATGGGTATGAATAGGATGGAAAGAATATTGGAAAATATTAGAAAAATGGACAAAAATATCTTTTGCTAGTGCTGAGAAACTGTGGTGAGAAGACTCCTGGACTGATGAAAATCTTCACAGTTCAAGAATTGTTCTGCACAACATTCGCACATGGTTATTTCACACATAAACTGGTATGTTCTGTACAAGAAACAAGCTTTTCTGCATGAAAAATAATATTTTCATGCAGAAATATTGATTCCTTCACAGAAAAGGCTATTCTCTGCACAGAAAACACTATGTTCTATGGAAATCAATCATATACAAATGGTATGCAGAATAAATCCCCAATTACAGCTTTTTCTTCTCAAAGCAGTCCTTTCTGTGTATAAAATAATATTTCAATGTCGAAATCTCAATTCCTGTGCAGAGCATGCTGTTTTATTTGCAAAAAAATGTAGTGATTGCATTTTGGTTCTTGGATTTTGGTGTGTTTTTTATAGACTTTCTTGTAGTGGGAAGAAAATTGCTGAAATTACTCCATGCTACCATTCAGAAGAAACTTAGGTGGAGGACAGACCGCCAAGAAATGACGGTCTGTCAGCACCCATTTTTGCTCCTCAGGGACGGCACAGCCCCCAAAAGGCATGCCGCCACTGCGGAGCAAAAAGAACCTGGAATTTCTGGGTTCTTTGTGTGACACCACAGTGACGTTGCGAGTGCGTCATTGGCGCACTCATGACGTAAGCAACGCACGGCACTGTGTGGATGTCATGCAGACCTTACGTCACAATGGCGATGCCCGTGTACACAGGACAACGCCATTGTTATGCCACCGCCACGTAGTAGGGTTTCGGGGCATGCGGTCGCTCCACACCTGCCTGGGCAACCCTACTACGTGTCCAGGCTGGTCTTGATCAGGCCTTAGTGATGAATTATATCTGTAGGTGTGAAAGCTGGATAGTGAGGAAAGGTGATAGAAGAAACTCAACTTATTATTATTATTATTATTAAGATTTATTTATAAAGCTCAGTTGGTTTACACAGCGCTGTACATACAATCAATTAAAATAAAATAAAATAAAAAAGACCTGACAGTGGCATACACTCTACAAAGAATAATGGAGATTAATACATATATTAAATTAGAAGCAATAAAATAAAGAACACAGGTTAAAACAACATAAGATAACAATCAGATAAGGCCTTGGAATGCTTCCCTAAACAGGATTATCTTCAATTCAGCATTAAGTTGTTTAACAAAGTAATTTTTCCCCCATTTGATTTGAAATGTATGGCTGAAGAACAGTTCTACAGACACAGTGAACTACTAAAAAGACAAATGAGTGGGTCTTAGAGCAAATCAATCCTGAACACTCTTTAGAAGCTTCTCTTTAGAAGCAAAGAGGACTAAATGAAGGCTCTTATACTCTGGACAGTTCATGAAATGGTCTGACTCATTGGAAATTAGGAAAAGAGAGTGATTGCACTACAGGTGGATTGATTCAGTCCAGGAAGCCATGTTGCTGAGCTTGTAAGAGCTGAATAGGATAGCTGATGAAAGAGGATCTTTCTTGGAGGTATCTCATTCATAGGGTCACCACAAGTCAAAGTCACCTTGACATCACTAACAATAATATCAGGGGTAATCATAGCAACATAGCATATCTAATGCCCATTTATGTTTTATTCACTGATAAAACATATGTAAGGCTACAATGAGCATTGTCAAAAAAGAGTTGCCAAAATGCAGCATACTGCTGATGAGCCTCAGATTGTTTTTTAAAACCCTTTAGAAGTATATTTTCCAACTCCTGGAATTCTCTCTCTCTCTCTCTCTCTCTGTGTGTGTGTGTGTGTGTGTGTGTGTGTGTGTGTGTGTGTGTTTTAGTAACTTTGTTTGCTTGCTACTTCAGGTCTAGTGTCAAACTGGCCATCCCATCCCCCTCCATGCTGGAGGCTGTGGAGTTGGAATGGGTTTTTTGCTGCCCTCCCACTGGTGGAGACCAGGGCAGTTAAATCATGCCATGGCTAGTTGCCATGGCATGAGGCTCCTAGGAGGTGTGGTTAATGGAATGCTTTGCCTGTCACCCTCTAGGTGCCTCATTCCTGGATTAACTGTCAATCCACACACCCGCCGCTGGTATAGTGTGAAGTTTCACTTGGTCGCCTAGGGACCAGGTAGGATTTTTTTCCCTTTTCCATGGGGTTTTCTTGGCGAGCACCTTGGGCACCCTACTGGGTGTTAGGAAAATTTCTGGAAGCACCTCTACGGGCCTTGCTACTGGGGGGGTGGATGAAAGGAATGGACCTTGGGTCTGGCTTGAAGGTATGCCCCAACTTTAATCTTCACAGATTGGGACGGAGGACTTCTTACTGAGCTTCCTTATGTGGTCTGTCCAACCGCAACCCAACGCATGGACTCTCGTTGAGGGCCCAGGTGTTATCGTCCTTGATAAGCTGCAGAGGTAGTCTGCGGTAAGACACCGGTATGCAGCTTTCCCTGTCTCCCACATTTGTTTTGGTTATGATACTAGTTGCAGTTCCATTAAGAACTTAATAAATAGGTCAATAAATGGCCCTGTTTTTATCCCATACATTCTTGTGTCTGGTCTCTTTATTCCAGGGGTAGGGTAGCAATGGTCCCAGTTCTTCCACAGTTGCTTAACTCCTAAAATATTGATCACTGGGTTTTAAGAATAAGTGACCATTTGAAGGAGAGTTTCTCTGTCCAGCCTAATGCTTTATAGACAATCTCACAAACTATATCTCTGAAGGGCACTGAAAATAAGGGTTATATATAACTGAGTTAAGTAGATAAATCAGGCTCTCAAGACAAGTACTAAAAATAACATGAAGTTCGATGATGGAAAACATTCTGATAGCTGAAGAGTAAAACAGCAAGGCAAAGTTTAAATAAGGGGGCCATCAAACTGATAAGGGCCTTTTCTTAAGTGTTTCACTTGCTTCATAGATGACTCAGTTTTGCTATATTTGTGGATGAGAATTGGAATTGGTGCTATTTTGTTTTCCCTAAAAAAAAAAAAATCATAGTCTAAGGAGGTCCCCCTCCCTCCCCAAACTTTGGAGTTATCCCTGCCTGCATTACAAAACCATATGCACACTTTGACAGAGTGGGTAAATCATTTCTCTAGAGAAAGGGCATTGACTTATGAAGCAGGCTTGTTAAAATTATAAATGCAGTTCTATGAAACTCAATTTTGAAGCTTAAATTACTATATATATATATGAAGTTTACATATTAAAATAACAGATGTACTGTATTTCCATGAAACTCTGTTTTTAAGCTTACATTACTAGACTTTTTTTTAAAAAAAAAAAATAATGTTCACATATTATTTTCCCTCTATTTGTGCATGCCAACCATGCAATGATCAAAATCCCCCAAGCTGCCACCCTTTTTCAACTGCAGCACCCCAACCCAGCCATTTCCTGGCTGGTGAAGAACAGGGTGAGCATTCAGAAAAGGTGAGGGCTTGGGGGATAGTTGGATGATAATTCTGGCCCTGAATTCTACCCAAATCCCCCTTTACCTCCTGCATCAAAATGCAGCAATGGTAGATGTCTGCCTTTTCATGTGGTCCCATTGAGCTGGCTGGTTCCACCACTGTGGACACAAGTTGCTCCAAGGTCAGACCTATGTTGGGCATCTCACAGCTATGTCTCCAATGCAGAAATGCTGCCTTTATTTTAAAGTGTTTTGCATTAACTGAGTTATTTACAGTAGGCCCTTGGTATCCACAGACTTACCATCCATGGATTCAAGCACCAGCAGATGGTAAGCCCATGTTAGCCCCAATGCTGATGCAGCCATGTAGCTGCACTGCCATTAGGTCCAATGAGGTCTTGAGCATCCATGGATTTTGTTATCCATGGGCAGGTGGGGGGAAATGGATCTTCCACAGAAACCAAGGTCAACTGTATAGTTATGGAATTCTATTCAGGATTGGATAAAACACAGACAAAAATGGCAGTTAATTCATTTCTTTTAGATGCTTCCCTTTGTCTACTTAAATATATTTGAACTTAGTACCTCTGAAGGTCAGGTCTTTTTTTCTGAACTCTTCTGTTTGTGATTACTATACAGTGGACCCTTGTCATACACTGGGGTTTGGTTCCAAGATTTTGTTATACCCCTGTATAACAAAATCCATGTATGCTCAAGTCCCATTAAATATAATGACATAGCAAAATGGTGTCCCGTATGAAAAATGGAAAATCAAGGTTTAATATTTGAAATTTATACTTTTTTTTTTAACATTTTCAAACCATGGATGCTTGAATCTGTGTATAAAAAATCTGTGTATAAGAAGGGCCAAATAAGTCTAGAAATTTTAGGCAAAAAACCTCCCCTGAGTCAACTTATTCACGGCTCAAGGTAAGTGTCATAGTTTAACTCTTATTTAAAAAGAAATGTCCTGGAAGCACTGATCCCATTCTGTTCTCTCATCCATCCAGCCTTTAGCGTGAGCACAAACAGTAATGCCTGCTGGAATATTGTAAAATTTTAGCATTATTTTCCTTTACTTCATCCTTCATTGTATGCCCCTAGGTTTTACCCTTGACTTATCCATTAGTTGTATCAAAATCCTTATTTTTGGCCCCAAAACCTACCCTCGACTTATACAGTTCATGAGGTCGACGTATAGTCAAGTATATATGGTATATAATATATAAGGACACGCCCTGAGCAGTTGCATGCTAACAGATATCCACCTTGGATACTGAAGGTTTTCCACTACTGATAGTTATTTTCTATATTTGGAGAGTGTTTATTTTAATGATTGGAGGAGGCAGAGATAGTATGCTCAAGCATGCCCACTCCACTTGTACTTCTCAGCTATAGATGACATGTGTTCTAAAATCAATGAATAGTGCTACTTTTATTGATTCATAGCTATGATGAAAATAGAAGTGTAGAAGAGCTCTCCTCCATTACTGATTGATTAAGATGTTGTGAGAAGAGTGAAAGTAGTACTGAAAGAACTAGAGATAGATGAATAATTCAGTTTCACTTTCTTCCACATTTGATCTTTTTTTTAAAAAAAAATTACTTGTACTTTCCATGCCATATATAAAGAACCCATGAATTATATGTGTATATTATAGTAAATTATTACACAAAACACCTGGAGACATTTTTCAGCCATCTGTTCTTGACAAATTCAAGAATGGACAGAACAAAACTATGGCGGGTTACAAACCGCCATAAAGTACGCTCTCCGCACGTACTAGGGTTAGGAAGGGCCGTATTAGGGTTAGGAAGGTTCTTACCTTCCTCACGGCCCTTCCTCCCGGTACGCGCAGAGCGCGTCGTAAATGGCAGCGCCCATCCGCATGGGCACCTCCATTTTGACGTCTTGGACGCTGTGTGTCCAGACGTGTTGCGGCGGAAGTGACGCCATGAGGGCGTGCTCCGCCCCTCATGGAGCCACTTCCGCATTTCGAAAAGGAGCGCCATTTTGGCGCTCCTTTTTCGCTGCGCGGGGAAGCCTTGCGGTCTGACCGCTGGGGCTTCCCTACGCCGCGAATGGCGGCGGTGGGAAAACAGCCCCTTGAGGGCTGTTTGTAACCCACCAATATTTACTTGCAGCATAGCTACTGAAGTGGAGGAGCCTACCAAGATAAAAAGAAGTAGCAATCACAATTTCTTCCCATATTCATTTTGTGGAAAAACAGTAAACACCTTTCTTAGTGGCTACTCCCAAATGTTGGAACTCCTTTCCTTGAGAGGGAACAGTGGCTTCTTCCTTGTCATTTCACTGGCAAGTGAAAACTTTTCTATTCCCACAGGCTTTTTAGGGACTGACATCAAGGGCTTCTAATGGTATCATATTTTAATAGTGTATTGTTCTGATTATTTTTTTAATCCGTCATCTGTAAACTAATTTGTTTTAAATGGCTTTAATTCTTATTTATTTATTTATTTATTTATCTGATTTAATTTTTATTTATTTAACACCAGCAGGCCTGAAGAAGAAGAGCCATCCCTTCTTGCCAACTGTCATCTTCCAGCCTGGGAGGGAGTGAAAAGGCAAGCCCAATGCCATCAGACCTGAAGAAAAAGAGCCATCCCTCCTTACCAACTGTCATCTTCCAGCCTAGGAGGGAGTGAAAAGGCAGGCCCAGCGCCATCGGGCCTGAAGAAAAAGAGCCTACCCTCCTTGCCAACTGTCATCTTCCAGCCTAGGAGGGAGTGAAAGGCCAGGTCCAATGCCATCAGGCCTGAAGAAGAAGAGCCCTCCCTCCTTGCCAACTGTCATCTTCTGGCCTGGGAGGGACTGAAAAGGCAGGCCCAAGGCTATCGGGCCTGAAGAGGAAGAGCCCTCCCTCCTTGACTACTATTATCTTCCGACATGGAAGGGCGTGAAAGGGCAGGCCCAATGCCATCGGGCCTGAAGAAGAAGAGCCCTCCCTCCTTGCCAACTGTCATCTTCCTGCTTGGGAAAGAGTGAAAAGGCAGGCCCAACGCCTTCAAGCCTGGCCTCTATTAAGAAGTAGAGCCCTCCTTCAAGTCCATCTGGCTTGGTCCAGGCCTCAGAGGGAGAGAGGAACTGCTGAACCTGATCCCCTTCCTCACTACCATTCCTTTCTACTTTTGTGTCATGTCTTTTTAGATTGTAAGCCTGAGGGCAGGGAACTGTCTAATTAAAAATAATAATTGTAAGCTGCTCTGAGAGCCTTTAGGGCTGAAGGACGGAGTATAAATCTTGTAAATAAATAAATCCTTCCTTTTTATCTGATGATCTCGGCGTAGCTTACAATAAAATTAGCTTAAAGGATAAATAATCAAAAAGTTAAAAAGATTAAAATATATGAAATGTATATGGGTGTGGGTGTGTTAAATCTGCCCTTGAGTCTGACCCAATTCATAGCCACCCTGTGGATGACATATCTCCAAGATCCTGTCCTCCACTGCTTTGCTTAGGTCCTGTAAATTCATTCCTCATTGAGTCTAGCCATCTGCATACGATATTCCTCTCTTTCTGCTGCCTTCTTTTCTAATGAGTCATACCTTCTTATGATGGGGTCAAAGTATGACAGCCTTAGTTTCATCATCTTGGCTTCCAGGGAGTGTGCAGGCTTGATCTGATCAAGAACCCCTTTATTGGTCTTTTTGGCTGTCCACAGTATCTTCAGCACTCTTCTCTAGCATCACTCCTCAAATGGGTTTATTTTCTTTCTGTTGGCTTCCTTCATTGTCCAGCTCCATATATGGTAATGAGGAATACAATGGCTTGGATAATTCCAACTTTAGTGCTCACTTGTATATCTTTACACTATCTTTCATGGCTACCCTCCCCTTTCCTAGTCATCTTCTGATTTCTTGACTGCGATCTCCATTCTGATCAATTTTTGATCCAAGGTATGGGAAGTCTTTCCTTATTTCAATTTTGAACTTAAATTTGTACAAGAAAGAATTTTCCTGGCCTTTAAATGAGTATTTATTAAATAATAAATAAATTGTTAAGGATGTTGGTGAAAACATAAAACTGTTCTTTTTAAAGAAAATTTAAATAGAGAAGTTCCAGCTCATGTTGTCTGGGATGCATCAAAAGCAGAGATAAGAGGACTATTCATGAAAAGGAATGCAGAACTGAAAAAGAGAAAAGAGCAGAAATTGGGGGAAATAATGGAGGAAATAAAAAACAGAGAAAATTATTTGAAAACCAATCCAAGTGACAACAAAGTAATACAGGAAATTCAATATTTGCAAAAACTAGTAATACAATTCACAATAGAAGAAATGGAAAATAAAATAAAATGTACAAAAACACACCATCTTGCATCCCACTTTTCTCCTCAGATTGGGACCCAAAGCAGCTTTGGGTTTATTATTATTATTATTATTATTGATATGTGGTGGTGGTGGTGGTTTTTGCATCCCACTTTTCTCCTCAGATTGGGACCCAAAGCAGCTTTGGGTTAATAAATAATAATAATAATAATAATAATAATAATAATATATTAACAGCATAATATTGAACAAGTTTTAACCTTATAAGACTAGTAAAGTGCCTGTATGTCATATTTTAATTCTTCTTAATAAAGAAATTTGTTATAGTTTTTGATTAGTTTTATTTTACCACATTGTCATAATGGCTTTATTCACCCAAAATTGTAGGCTACTTATTAACCACTCACCAAGGTTATGAATATTTTGATTTATTGTTATATAATCCCTTAATATTAACATTACGGGGACTTTCTGGGGATTTTAACTCAGTATTCCAGCTCTTAGCCTCTCAAAATGTGGCACTTAGTCTGGACCTCCCCCTTCCCAAAATCCTGGCTACGTCCCTGCCAGATTGTTATATGTCTCTCTTTGGAAAAGTGATGAAATACCAAACATAGATTTATGATTCTTGAAAATATATGATTTCATGGAAATGGATAGACTAACTCATGTAATTCAAAAGAAACCACTGGAAGACTTTAATAAAAACTGGGATACTTTTATTAATTTTTTAAAGGAAGCTTTACAGGACTAACCTTTTGAGGGAATATGTAAATAATTGCTATAATGGGTAGAGTTATAGATAAAGCTTATATAAAGGTCCATACTAAGGGAGTATTATAAGGGGGGGGGGCAGAAAATTGAATGGATTAAATTGTGATCATCATATAAAGACAACTTACGTATAGAATTACCAGAAAGTGTGAATTATATAACTGATATTCAGAATTGGAATTGAAGTAAGAAAGTTTTAGAATTATTATGTGTATTATATAACGAATGACATATGTGTATATACTATGGACTGTGTAATGTTTTTATTATTATGGCATACTCACATTCATATTGTATTGTAATTTTTTTAGAGATAGAAATTAATAAAAATATAGCACTAAAAAACTTGAAGGCAAATTACATCAACAATAGTAAACCATGAAGCTTCACTCTTTAGGCACTGGCAACTGAAGGGAAAATTTAACTGAGAGCATAATACAGGGAGAAAGAAAAGACCCTGATCCCTTTGAAATCAAGATGTTGGATGTGGCTGCAACTTTGAACTGCAGTGTACTGGAACTACAAATTTTAAAAGAAGCAAAGGTACAGGTGGCTGGTAAGTGATGAGAAGAGTTAGTAGGAGGAGTAGAAAGTGAAGAAGAAACTGAAGGGGTGGAAAAGAACAGAGAAAGTGAGCAGAGAGGGAGAAAGACAGTGAAGAGAACAAAATGGAATGGAATACTCCAGAGTGGGGAGGGCAGTGCATTTTTAACATATGATAATTTTGAATTTAGCAAGAGGAATGGAAACAAGTCTCACTGAACTCAAAGCAGCTTTCTCACCAGAATTTCAGTCTAAGCTGAAAGCAGCATACTCCCCAGAATTTCAATCTAAACTGACTAATACATAATGAACAATTTTAAGGATGAAGAAAGCAAGCTGATTGTATGTTTGTTCAGTGGTAAAGTCTGTTTATAATGTCTCAGATTTCAAAATGAAAAGGTCATGTAATTTTGTTTGATAAAATTTCTTAAACTGGTATAGGGATATTCAAAGTTCTTTAAAATGTTAATGATACTGATATGGGGTATTTGAAGGACTATACTTTCCTGCACAGATCTGTCTGTGCTCTGAGGTCTTCTGAGATGACTCTCCTGTCTGTCCCTCACAGGTACATCTGGTGGGAACTGGAATAACAGTTGGATATATCTCATAATAATGATTGGAGTTGATATTTTTTTCTTGATACTAATGTGATATACTTCTAGGCAAATTTGCTTTCTCTCTCTCTCTCTCTCTCTCTCACACACACACACACACTTTTTTCTGTACTAATTCATGTATATTCATATTTTTATTATTATAATGAAGCTTATTTTATTGGGTTTTATTGCATTATGTTGTCTTCAAAATATAGCTTGTGTTTTCTTTGGATTTTTTCATATTTCCTATGAATTTGTTTATTTATGAACTTTATTTTAACCATCTTTCCTGTGGCTCGAATGGGGTTACTTATTTAATCCATGTATAGGTTTCCTGTTATACATTTTGTTTTATTTAATGTAAGTTATATTAATATGTGTCTGAAAATAATAAATATTATTCAAATGAGATTAAAAATAAAGTTAATTTTCTTAGCAGTATACTTAAATCAATATGAGAAGCATAAAGGGTCCCAAGGCTTAACTGCCTGTGGCAGATTAAAAATCTAACATGCGTATACACTTTATACTTGAGAGGAATGACTGACCCTTCAAGATCAGTGTGGATCATGACTGAAAAAAATCAGTTTGACAAATACACCTGAGATCCAAACAAATGATATTTTGAGAGGGGAGGGAATGTTGATTATTATTAATATTAGAGTCAACCATAGCTTACTGTAATGCTTTTAATGATTATTTCACAGATAAAATCTCTCGGATAAGAGCTGATTTGGATGCCAACTTTAAGTCAGAAGCAATGAGAGAGGCATCCAACGCCTCCGCCATTACTGTTAGACTGGATCAATTTGAGTCGGTAAGTACTGAGGACGTGGACAAGCTCCTTAGTAGTCTGAAAAAAACGACTTGCCCTCTTGACCCTTGCCCATCCTGGCTGGCTGTCCAGGGGGGTGATATAGTCAAGCTGATGCTGAAAAATATAATCAATGCATCCTTCAGGGAGGGTACCCTGCCTTCTTGTCTTAAGGAGACAGTGGTCAGACCACTCTTAAAAAAGCCCTCCCTGGACCCTCTGGATAGAAATAACTATAGGCCAGTCTCGTTGTTACCATTCTTGAGCAAGGTGATTGAGAGGGCGGTCGCCAATCAACTACAGGCAGTCTTGGATGAAGCTGATTATCTGGACCCATTTCAAACCGGATTCAGGGCAGGATACGGAGTTGAGACGGCCTTGGTCGCCTTAGTTGATGATCTCCGTCTAGGCATCGACAGGGGAAGTGTGACCCTGCTGGTGCTCTTAGACCTCTCAGCGGCCTTCGATACCATCGACCATGGTATCCTTCTGGAACGCCTGAGAGAGTTAGGTATTGGAGGCACTGTTCTACAGTGGTTCCAGTCCTACCTCTCGGGCAGATTCCAGATGGTGGCGCTAGGAGACAGTTGCTCTTCTAAAAGAGAGATAAAATTTGGTGTACCCCAGGGCACAATATTGTCTCCTATGCTGTTTAACATTTACATGAAGCCGCTGGGAAAAATCATCCGGAGACATGGGGCAGGATGTTATCAGTACGCTGATGACACCCAAATATATTTCTCTATGTCTCAGACTGATGCAGTGACTAAGGATGGCATCTCTCCTCTGAATGCCTGTCTTGGGGCGGTAATGGACTGGATGAGGGAAAACCGACTCAAACTGAATCCAGGTAAGACGGAGGTACTTGTTATAGGAAACCCAAGCCCAGGTATGGAATTATGTCAGCCAGTTCTGGATGGGGTCACACTTCCCCTGAAAGACTCTGTCCGCAGCTTAGGGGTGCTCCTTGACTCGTCGCTTCACCTGACAGCTCAGGTAGATGCGACAGTCAGGAGCACTTGTTATCAGCTTCGGCTGATACGCCAGCTGCGCCCCTTCCTGGAGCAGGGAGACCTTGAAACAGTTGTACATGCGCTGGTCACCTCTCGATTGGACTTCTGTAATGCGCTCTACATGGGGCTACCCTTGTCCCAAGTTCAGAAACTTCAATTTGTACAAAATATGGCAGCCAGGTTAATTACAGGTACTCATCGTACCGATCACATAACACCGGTTTTGAAATCCCTTCACTGGCTGCCAATTAGTTTCCGGGCAAGGTACAAGGTGTTGGTGATTACCTTCAAAGCCCTACATGGCTTGGGTCCAGAATACTTAAGAGATCGCCTACTTCCATACTGTCCGTCCCGCACTCTAAGATCCTCGGGGAAGAATCTACTTCAGCCAATAAAATCTAGGCTAAGTTCTGTCACCCAGAGGGCCTTTTCCATCGCAGCTCCGAAGCTATGGAATGACCTGCCGAAGGAGATCCGTGACATTTCTACTCTTACAGCCTTTAAGAAGGCTCTTAAAACGGATCTCTTCCGGCAGGCCTTCCCTACCTAGTTCTACTCCCCATTTACTGTGACTTATGTCACTCTGTCCACCAATTCTTCTCTTAAATTTAATGAGAAGAATTAAATTAAAATTAATTAAAATAAAATCCTTGCCTCAAGAAGAAGAGCCCTCCCTCCATGACATCACCATCAGACCTGGGAGGGAATGAAAAAGAGAGGCCCAACTTCCATCAGGCCTAACTGTGAATGTACTCACTTCGCTCTCTTTAATTTTATTGTATTTTATTTATTTATTGTATTTTATTTTATTATCTTTATTTTTACTGTTGTAACCCGCCTGGATTCCTTGTGATTGGGCGGGCTATAAATAAATTATTATTATTATTATTATTGATTTTTTTGAATTCACACTCCTAAAGTCTTTTCACATATAACAGCAGCATTAAAATGGTGCCTGTTTGACCCAGGCAAGTAGGACAAACTTTTAATTTCTACTGTTATAGCTAGAATTTCCTCAGTGCAATGGGAAAAAAAAACCAGTCAACCTAATGCTACTGTATCATGACACCCTGCTGATTTCAAATACCACATCCTGCTGTGTTTTACATCTTATACAGACTCCAAGGGCAAGTAAGAAGATAAGAGTAAAGATGATCTAAAGTACAAGAAACACAAACAGGACTGTGGAACTCAACCAAACAAAATCCAATTGATGGTTGGCATAAAGCATCCCTTGTCATTGTAAACCCCCCCCCACACACACACACACTTAAAATGCTGTTCACGTAAACACAAGTCATAAAGTAAACCATATTTCATGGCAATAAAGGACTCGCTATCTTAGAGGTATATCTCAAAAATTTATACTTTAGATGATTCCTGGAATATATGTTGCAATAAATATGCATGTATTTATATACACATCATTATACTGCATGTGTAATCTGAAGAACATCCAATAAGAGGGTTTTTAACATGAACCTGAATTCTTGATGGCTGTGATTACTCATTGGAAAAATTTACCCATAGTAGCATCTGGCTATCATTACCTATCACCTCCAAATTAGATGGAAATATCATAGAAGAATAAAAAGTCCAGCACAGGCCTTGGGATTGGTCAGGGTCAGGAGATATTCCACTAGGCTTTTCTTCATGGAACCTTTGTTACAGCAAACTTGAAGATAGGAATGCTGGGATCTTGTCAAATGCAGGGGAACCATGAGATCAACCATCACTGGAAGATGACAGGCAGCAGCTCTGCTTCCAAAAGATTAGCCCTGACTTAATTGCTTGTGGGACCATAGTTTCAAATGATACCTCAGGAAGGCTAGGTCATTATGGCATGGTCTAAAGACCTTCAGTAGCTCTCTTAGAACAGTGCTTAAATCAGTGCTAGAAATTAGATTCCAAGACAAAGGTGGGCAACTTTCTAGGAAATGTAGTCCACCTTGCATTGCTCAACCAAACTACTGGACATCACTATCACATTACTATTGAAATTTGGTAGTGGCCACTGTAGCTTCTGCAATTTTATGCAGCTGGTGTTAACATTTGGAAACATCTTTGTTGACTGTTTATGGTATAGATATATGACAGCATGCCCTTGTGCTATAGCACCTTGCTGATCTTGCTTGAACCTCACCACTACTTGGATAACTGGGTAACCTCAGATGTTTTGCAGCACAGTCACAATTTAGCTTCCCAAAACTAAATTGCTCTTGCTCATGGTAACAATGGTTTTTTGCTTCACTGATAAATGCTTTTGCTTCGCCTGAAACCATCTATTTACCAAAAAACCCAGAACTCCTTCATGAGTTGAATAGAGTGGCTGTGTAATCCAATTCTTATTTGGACACATTTACACAAGCTCTAGTAAGCAAGGACCATCTCTATCACAAACAAACACAAAAGCACTGCAACATTAATTTTAACAAGTAGCACTTCTAAGCAAAGAGGCTCTTTCTCTTTTGGGACATTATGAATGACTGGGCTGTAAAAATATATTAGGCCAATTAGACATCTGTTGTTTCCAGGGCTTTAATCTGTGTTATCATTTGGACTTTTTCCTGTTTCCTTCACATCAGAGGCGTGTGGCATTATTATTATGGTTACCTTTTTTTTTCTTATATCTCACCTTCTATTAAGGTACAATTTAGCTAAAATAAAAAGAAAAGATTTCTTGTGGTGAGACAACTTTTAATCTCTCCCCTCCCAAACTGCATCCAGTTATTCCATTTGTTCTGACTGTCCCTGGACTCAGCCCTGAAATCATTGGCTGTAAAGCAATCATGAGACTTATTGAGTGTAAACTTCACAACATATTGAACTATCCGTTAGTATTGATACTGGACATCATTAAAAAATAGTCCTCCGTCTATTCTTTTACACATAGCTGGAGTCACATCATCAGCATTTACATCCCTGATGCCCCCCCCCCCCTGCAATTTCATATGTTGAGTAAAAGCTCTACATGGGGAACAGAAACTCATTTGGCTGAAAGACAATTTGAGGTTTCCAGTCACAAGGCAGTTTCTAAAGCATTTAGCCACTGAACTGGAGAAATGCATTACATACACTCATTCCAAAATGTTTGCCATGTACTGTCAGGGAGTGAGCACTACAACCTGTAACATACAAACAAACTTCATGTGAAATCAAATACCTACCAATATTGTTGGCACGTAAAATAATCTGTAATGACCTAAGCCTCATCTAGGTGCAGAAAGAAGATAACAGCTATTACTGGGTAGTTGAAGACAAACAGATAAGGTAGAATCCTATGCATGTGTTTATACATTTTAGCCAATGTGATTTATTCAGTTCATGGCTGTGCAAGTGGAATTCCATGTGTGTAAGCACATCTTTTCTAGAGCCTAGAAAAGAACCATTCAATCAACTGAATTGATTTACATGTGGATGCACCATTCAACAATTGATTCAATGGATCTACTTTTATTGCTATTAACCAACTGGACTCCAGCCATGTAGTTGCATATTCTTGGGTGGCAAGTAACTATTCATTAGGACTTTCAATATACCACTTCATTTACATGGAATTCAGAAACAGTCACTATGCACTCTCCATTGTACAATAAGCAGACACATTTGGCACATACACACTGTGCAGCAGATGAGTAGTGTAGCTCAACATTTGTGTAACTATATGGGAATAGATTAGTAAATCTCACAAGCACAATGTAGAATGTCATCCATAGAATTAAGAAACATGATGTCAATAATATTCATTATTTCTAGACAAGCCAAAATAATATTCTAGGAAGTTAGCAATCTTAACTTTATCCAATTGAACAGGACTTACTGAAGTGAATTAACACCACTCACGACTGTGTAGTTTAGGAGTCATATAGAGCCAGACAGAGTTAATCTAGTTTAGTACTGTCATCTCTGACTGACAGTGGTTCTTCAGAACATGGGAAAAGTTTTTCTTCCTGGTGGCACAGTCATTAAATGACAGTACTGCAGCCACTCACTCACAAACCACAAGGTTGTGGGTTCAATCCCAGTCAGGGGCTCAGGGTCGACACAACCTTGCATCCTTCTGAGGTCGCTAAAATCAGTACCCAGCTTGATGGAGGCAATTAGTTTACAGTTATAAACGACTTAGAAACTGCTCGCTGTGGCATGAAGCAGTTTATAAATGAAGCTGCTATTGCTATTGGGATTCCGTAGTTGTCATCCATTCAGCTACCAAACAGTCCTGGTTCACCAAACATCCACACAGGCTGGCTGGGAGGGAACCTCTGACTGATAATGCAGGCAGAGGCAATTAATCACAAGCAGATAGAAAGTGTTCTTGCCTGTGAGAGTCCATTAAAAAAAAGTCATGAGTCAAGCAGTCCATGTTAAGGGAAGCAACAGGATTCAAGGTCAACATGGTCCAAAGGTTGAATAAGCCAGAAGTAGGAATGCAGGAATCTAGAAACAGATAACAAGAATGCTGGCCAGGAAACAAACAAGTTGCTTCCAGCAACTCGTTAGGCAAACTTAGGTCTTATCTCCTCTCTTCTCCCAGTCGAAGGGCATGGTCCAGGAAGGGAGAGGAAAATAGCGGATGTAAATAACTGGCTCCGTAGATGGTGCCGCCAAGAACGACTTGGATTCTTGGACCATGGGCTGCGGTTCCATGAGGAGGGACTTCTGGCAAGAGATGGGTTGCATCTCACGCCAGTTGGCAAAAACTTTTTTGCCAATAGCCTCAAGAATTTGATCAGGAGGGCTTTAAACTGAGTTATGTGGGGGAGGGAGACAGTATTCTGGAAGGCAAAAGGGCTGGAGAAGATAGTCAAACTGACAGAGAGGGAACAAGACAAACAGTGCAAGGACCCAACAGTGGGAGGCAAAAGAATTTGCACAGGCAGCAAGTAAAGGGAACACATGCCTCTACATTAATGCAAAGAGCATGGGAAATAAGCAAGATGAACTTCAATTCCTAGTACAACAAAGCAAATATGATATAATATGCATTACTGAAACCTGGTGGGATGAGTCTCATGATTGGAATGTGGAAATAGGGGTGTATAACCTTTTCAAGAGAAACAGGCCAAACAGGAAAGGAGGAGGAATAGTCCTATATGTCAGGGACATTTACACCACTGAAGAGATCCAGGACATCAATCCTGGAAGCCAGGTGGAGAGCATCTGAATAAAAATTAAAGGGCAGGGAAACAACAAGGATGTTATGGTGGGAGTCTACTACAGACCCCCAAGTCAGACGGAGGAATTGGATGATGCCTTTCTAGAACAGATGACCACACAGTCAGAAAGGAGAGATGTAGTAGTGATGGGTGACTTCAACTACCCTGATATTTGTTGGAAGTCAAACTCAGCCAAATCCTCAAGGTCTAGTAAATTCCTCACTTGCCTGGAAGAAAATTTCATTGTCCAAAAGGTGGAAGAGGCAACAAGGGGGTCAGCTATTTTAGATCTGATCCTAACCAACAAGGATGACTTGGTTAATGAAGTGCAAGTGGTGGGATCCTTAGGTGGAAGTGATCATGTTCTCCTGGAGTTTGTTATACAATGGAAAGGAGAAGCCAGGCATAGGCAAACACGCATTCTAGACTTTAGGAAAGTGGATTTCAGTAAACAGAGAAATACTGGGGGTGATCCCATGGTCAAGAATACTAAAAGAGAAGGGCGTTCAGGACGGGTGGGACTTTCTCAAAAGGGAGATACTGAAGGCACAATTTCAAACAGTTCCAGTGAGAAAGAAAAATTGGAGGTGTTGAAAGAACCAAGGATGGACGACCAAGGAACTTTCAGCTCAGCTAAATTTTAAACGGAACATGTATAAGAAATGGAAAAATGGGGAAATCACCAAAGAGGAATTCAAACAAATAGCTAGCATGTGTAGACATAAGGTCAGAAAAGCTAAAGCACAGAATGAACTCAGGCTTGCTAGAGAGGGTAAGAACAACAAAAAGGGCTCTTTTGGATATGTCCACAGAAAAAGGAAGAAGAAGGAAACGAAAGGGCCACTGCGTGGAGAAGATGGCAAAATGCTAACAGAAGACAGAGAAAAGGCAGAATTACTCAACACCTTCTTTGCCTCAGTCTTCTCAGAAAAGGCAAAGGGTGCTCAACCTGAGGATAATGGAGCAGAGGACAGAATAGGGGGATTTCAGCACAAAATAAGTAAAGAGATAGTATAGGAATACCTGTTTAACCTAAATGAATTTAAGTCTCCGGGACCAGATGAGCTACATCCAAGAGTATTAAAAGAACTGGCAAATGTAGTATCGGAGCCATTGGCAATAATCTTTGAGAACTCCTGGAGAACAGGAGAAGTCCCAGCAGACTGGAGGAGGGCAAACGTTGTCCCCATCTTCAAAAAGGGGAAAAAAGAGGATCCCAACAATTATCATCCAGTTAGTCTGACATGAATACCAGGAAAGATTCTGGAGCAGATCATTAAACAGAGATTCTGTGAACATCTAGAAAGCAATTCCATAATCACAAAAAGTCAACATAGGTTTCAGAGAAACAAGTCATGCCAGACAAATCTGATCTCTTTCTTTGATAAAATTACTAGCTTGGTAGATGAAGGGAATGCTGTGGATATAATATATCTTGATTTCAGTAAGGCCTTTGACAAGGTTTCCCATGATATTCTTGCAAACAAGCTTGTAAAATGTGGGCTAGACAAAGTAACTGTTAAATGGATCTGTAATTGGTTGACCGGCCGAACCCAAAGGGTGCTCAACAATGGCTCTTTTTCCTCCTGGAGGGAAGTGACCAGTGGGGTCCCACAGGGCTCTGTCCTGGGCCCAGTGTTATTCAACATCTTTATCAATGACCTGGATGACCGAATTGGGAGCATACTTATCAAATTTGCAGATGACACCAAATTAGGAGGAATAGCTAATACTCCAGAGGACAGGATCGAAATTCAAAATGACCTGAATAGACTAGAAAGCTGGGCCACAGCTAACAAAATGAACTTCAACAGGGAGAAATGTAGGGTACTGCACTTAGGGCGAAAAAATGAAATGCACAGATATAGGATGAGGGACACCTGGCTTAAGGAGACAACATGTGAAAGGGATCTAGGAGTCCAAGTAGACCACAAGTTGAACATGAGTCAACAGTGTGATGCGGCAGCTAACAAGGCCAATGCAATTTTAGGCTGCATCAATAGAAATATAGTGTCTAGATCAAGGGAAGTAATAGTGCCACTATATTCTGCTCTGGTCAGGCCCCACCTGGAATATTGTGTCCAGTTCTGGGTGCCACAATTCAAAAAGGACATTGAGAAACTGGAGCGTGTCCAAAGGAGGGCGACTAAAATGGTGAAGGGTCTGGAAACCAAGCGCTATTAGGAATGCCTTAGGGAGCTGGGTATGTTTAGCCTGGAGAAAAGAAGGTTAAGAGGTGATATGATAGCCCTGTTTAAATATTTGAAGGGATGTCATATTGAGGAGGGAGCAAGCTTGTTTTCTGCTGCTCCAGAGACTAGGACCCGGAGGAATGGATGCAAACTGCAGGAAAAGTGATTCCACCTCAACATTAGGAGGAACTTCCTGACAGTAAGGGCTGTTCGAAAGTGGAACAAACTCCCTAGGAGTGTAGTGGAGTCTCCCTCCTTGGAGGTCTTCAAACGGAGGCTGGATGGCCATCTGTTGGGGATGCTTTGATTGTGATTTCCTGCATGGCAGGGGGTTGGACTGGATGGCCCTTGCGGTCTCTTCCAACTCTATGATTCTATGATTCTATCTTTTTGTTCCTTCTCCTTAATTGGGGTCTTAAGACCCCAGCTGTGTCCTCTATCTCTTGAGTAGGTGAGTCTTGCCCTTGTCCTGCTGGCTGATGCTGCAATTCCACAGGATGAGCTGGCTGGAGCTCTTCAGCAGGGAATGCTGGCTGCTCTGCAACAGGGAAAGCTGCAGGTTATTCCCTGTCTGGAAGACTTGCCTGGGTCCCTTCCTCAGCCTCCTCATCAGACTCTTCCTCTAGGTCCCAGTCCTGCAGCTCTTGGCCCATGACAGAAACAGGCCTTAGGCTGTACAACTGTACAGGGAGAGCAGACATGATCAGTTGGGTTCCAAGTGGTATGGTGTCTGTGATTCATAGGCATGGCATGTAGCCGAACAAATACCCCTCTTCCAACACTGTGTAGTGGGAATAAATTGTAGCTTTAGCCTCATTTTACTATTTCAAGAATAGTTTCAGGAAATACTTTGTTTTCTGGATGGCTTAAGAAGAGCCAGACTCTCTCTGAACAAGAAAAAATGCCAATGGCTTCTTGGCACCTTCTCAGAGTTCACCAGATTGGATATTCTTCCTCGTGGGAATAAGTGACAACAGACATTAATCACTACAGAAGACATCAGCAGGGCATGTTTGTCTAGAATTGCATGCACCAATTGCTTTTGCCTTCAGTGCAGACCTCTGTCAATAAGTTAACTCAAATCAAGGCTGGGGACACAGTGTTTCCCTTGGGAGTAGAACATGTTTCTCTGTATTTATTTCAGTTCTAGGGAACAGCAAAGACATTTTCTTTCCAGGCACATCTTCACATTGCATTTGAGTGTGCATCAACAGCTAGCTATTCGAATGATGCATTCTATAACTCTATGATGTCTGTGATGTAAAACTATACAATGTCTATGATGTAAAAATCTTCATAGTTTGGGACTTATTCTGGGTTTTAAAAATATATGTGTGTGTTTTTAGTTGTTTGTTTCGCACAAAAAATAATACTTTTTCAAAGAAAAGAACTTCTGCTCAGAAAGTGTTGCCCAAAACTTGTTTTCTCTACATAAAATGCCATTTTTGCGCAATCACCTCCTGCATATATTGTTTTTTCCCCATATGATATGTCTCAAACTGCAAATAGTATCTGAAAACTGACCTGTTTTCAATGACTTTCTTACAATGAGGAAAAATAGTAAAATTATTCATTCTTTACTGTGAGGGCCAGTATGGTGTAATGGTCTGAGCATTGGGTTCAAATCCCTGCTCAGCCATGGAACACATTGGGTTTTCTTGGGCAAATCATACACTCGTAACCTCTGTGAAAGGTAAAAACACCTGTCTGAAACAAATTTGCCATGAAAACCCCATGAGAGGTTCATCTAAGAGTCCCCATAAGAGTCCCCATTTACAAATAATAAAATAAACTAAAACTTTTATTTATATCCCACTTTTCTGTGACAAGACAATCAAAGTGGCTTACAACACATTAAAATCCACCTTTACAAATTTATATCCCAAATTCTCCCCCTTAAAAACAGGATTAAACAAATTACAATTAAAATATCTATTAAAAACACAATAAAAAATACAGTGAGGACAGAGCGGTGGGCTGATACATGATGTGAGGGGCAGTCATTCTGTGGCTGGTTTACATACTTACAACAGAGCTGTGTTTCGTGTGTAGCAGTCACATTCACATGAAACAATATTCTCTCTTTTCTTGTGTGTGTACTGAACAGCAGGCATACCCCTAATGCTCCCGAAGTTCTCCCCTCTCAGCAGCACTGTAATGCTAGCTGGTGTTATTTGTACTGTGTATTTGTGATTTTATTTTGATGTTTTATTGTGTATAGTGTTGTTGTTGCATTTTTAACATGTTGTTACCTGCCTTTATCACTGGAAAGGCGGGCTACAAATAAAAATTTATTATAATATTATTATTATTATGAATCATTGGGGAAAGCTGAAAACTTCATTTGGCAATTTTAAACTTTTGACCCAACATGTAAACTGCAAATAATCTTTCAAAATCAACTCTCTAGCTGTGTGTGTGTGTGAGAGAGAGAAAGAGAGAGAGAGAGAGAGAATCAGGGAGAGCCGGGGGGAGGGGGGATAAAAATGCCCTGTGACGGAAAAAATGCTTAGAACTTTTAATTTATTTTTTTTTAATTTGGAAGAAAGGCTGAATAATAATAATAATAATAATAGTAATAATAATAATAATAATAATGCAAAATTGTGTAGAAAAATGCAGCTATTAAAGGAAAATATGTACAAATTTTCATGCAAACTTCCAAAACAATTCTCACAGTTCTGAATGAACTGAATTCAAAATTGGAAAAATGTTCCAAATGAGAAACTGAATTTAAGATGAGAAAGATGAGAAACTGAAATGCATAGATTTGTACATCTCTGTTAGACTCTCTAGAGCAGAAGTAAGGAAAGCCTTTCCCCAGCAGTTTTTTGTGGCCCCACCCTCTCAAAAATCACCTTTTTCGTTGGCCCAAAATAGTGAATTGCAAAACAAACCGCTTCATTTATATACCGCTTCATACTGAACCAACGGTGTCTAAGCAGTTTACTATTGTAAGCTAATTGTCCCCAACAATCTAGGTACTCGTTTTAGCGACCTCAGAAGGATGCAAGCCTGAGTCGAGCTTGAGCCCCCTTAGCTGGAATTGAACTAGCAACCTCATGGTTTTGAGTGAGTGGCTGCAGTACAGGCATTTAACCACTGCGCCACCAGGGCATCCCTTGAAGCCGCTAAAAGCAGTCCCTTCTGCTACTTTGGATCCTATATTGGGAAATTTGTCTATAAGTCATACAAATAAATAACAGATAATTAAAATTTTCTTTGAAATTGGTGGAAGAAATTGCCTTGAGATCTGGAGTTCAGTGCCACTAAAATGCAGATGACTCCCAGCTCTGTTTTTTTCTATCTAAAACTGAAGGAATGCTTTCCGTTCTAAAATAAAGTCTGATGTCAGCAATGGCCTTCATGAAGGTAAACAAACAGAACCTTCATCCAGATAGAGAAGAGGAGTTTCCAGTCAGTCAGAAGGCAAATTAGGGAACAGTTGTTCAACCTAGAACATAGAGAGGCATGCTTATAACCTGGTGTTGAGTCAATCCTATACCTGTTTTTTCAGGTTTCTGCAGTGTCCAAAAGTATATTTAGAGAATGAAACTAGCATGCTTGTTGCACTCATTCTTGAAGATGTCTGATCTGGCCACCATGAGACATGCCTTGGTTACATCCCATTTGGACTGCTGATAGCACATTCTCCATAGGGCTATCTCAGAAGAACTTCCAACAAGTTGTGAAGTTATATTGGTGGATACATGTACCAAGGCTTTCTTTTTATCAATGCTTCGACTCTACACCTCCCTGCTGGTACTTCTCACTCTCTCTCTGTCTCCCTGTCCCTTATATATCTTTGTTTCTCTCTCTCTCTCTCTCTCTCTCTCTCTGTGCATGCATGCGTGTGTGAGAGAGAGATAAGCTGCTGTGGAACTCCGTTGTGAGAAAAAAGACAAGTTACAGTGGCCCCTTGGCATCCACTTGGTTTTGGTTCCAGGACTCTTTATGGATGCCAAAATCCATGGATGCTCAAGTCTCATTATACAAAAGGCATAGTAAACTAGTGTCCCTTATTTTGGAAATAATGACAAAATCAAGGTTTGCATTATTTTATTATTATTATTTACAAATATTTTTTAACCAGGGTGCTAGAATTTGTAGTTGCAGAATTGATGGATAAAGAGGGTTAACTATAAAATAAATAAATAAATAAATAAATAAATAAATAAATAAATATTCCTACCCATACCTTTTGTTATGCCAGAGAAGACTTTGCCAGTGGCTGCTTGGATGAAAGCAGTTGATCTGGCAATCTTAAGCATATTTCTCTGGGAGTATGTCCACTGAACTCAGTAAGACTTTGCACTGGACAGCATTGGACTTTAAGTTCTTTGATACAGGAGAATAAAATTCTAAATAGAACATTTGTGAATGTCGCCAAAGAAATCACACTACTACACATTCAGTGAATGATGGATGTTTGCTAAGATGTAGCCATATCAGTTCGTGCAATTCCTGTAATGATGCACGACTCTTGCATCATTAAACAGCAGTGCTTGAATTATGAAAAACCACTTATTATTTGCCTTTTATTATATGGAAACCTGACTTGCTTTCATACTGCCAGTATTTATAGACTTTGTCTGAAAAAAGATTTATATTTTAATTTTGATCTCAGCACTCACAGTCTGGACTCTGGAGGTGAAAAACTGGAATTAGAGCTTCAGCTGGGGATGAATAATTCTGATTCTGAAAGTATTCCAGTTCATTTTTGCAACTGCCTAAAATCAGACCTCATGTTTGGGCCTTGTGAAGTCAACTCAAAACATTTATAGCCTTCTGTATACACCGTCCCCCCCCCCCCCCGAACAAAATATTGCCAAGAAAACTGTATTAGGTTTGCCTTAGGGTCAGAAACAACTTGAAGGCATGCACGCACGCACACAAACACCTTCACTAGGAGAGATCGTGAAGAAGAAAAATGACTTTAGGTTATGATTATACTGGGAAGGGAGAGGTTGCTGAAAATATGTAAAAAACAAAAAGTTATCCTAAGTATATATTGCGCTTGGTGATCAGTAAGTATAGGCATGCAAAGTTTGTCAACAGTTTATGACCATATGAACGGTGATAGCTCCATCCTACAAAATTCTGGAATGTGTAATACACTGAGGTACGTAAAGTGATCTATCGGAGAGCTTTGCAATTTGGGGGATTGCACTAGTTCTCTGTAGCAGAACATTCTAAGTACTTCAACAAACTACAAATTCCAAGAAAACACTGTCCATGATGTATGATTTTCATGTAATATATACTACAACTTTTAGATAGGGTCTCATTAGGGATATTGGAAGGTGGAAAAGATTTGAGGGCACAGACCAACAGCAAATACATCAGATAAACAAAGCACATATCTTCCCTGGAATTAATTCTTTAAACAGAAAATTTGGTATCAGAAGCAGAAATAACATGGAAAAAAACAGGGATAGGTTTCTGTAGCACAAAAAAGAAGTCCAATTGAAATTGTTTTTACTTTGTTGGATGTAGGCAAGCAGGCATGGCTACAGAAGAATGAGCTAGAATCTTACAGTTCCCCAGATCAAGCTTTCTTGATTGCCTTGGTTACTGCTGGTATACTGATACAATCTGATATGAAAGATATGTTTCTCCTGACCCCCTTCCCTACATTGATGCTGCTAAAATCTTCAAAGAAGACAAGGAAAAGAAGGGGACATGGCAAATATTAAAAGCATTCATAAAAAGGATCTGGAAGAGAATTTGTTTCTCAAGAATTAAGAGGTCTTCAGGATAACATGAAATCCATCAGTCTTTGATCCTTGGAATGGATTGGAAGTGGGAGATGCTTAATCACAGATACATGAAAACCCTGATTCAAAGCTCACTGGAAACACTGCAAATCTTTCATATTTCCTTTATTCAGCTTTGATCAGGTTCTTGTATAGGCAAGAAGTAGCTGTATATCAATTATTATTATCAGTTAAATATATTTAAGGTCATGTTCCTTTGTATGCTATCCAAATATTGACTCTTCATAATCAAAATCCGTACTTATAAAAAAGGCTTCTGCTTCTCAAATGACTTCAAGGTTAACGAGTAATAAATTGTAGTTAGTATGTTCATAATCCATAAAAGTGTCTTGTGCTGAATGAATTAACAGTTGGTGCCAGTCAATACCCAATCTTTTTGGCATTCATGAAGGTTGGGCAACCTTCTTCCACTATAGAAGTCATTGCATTATACCTCTTACAGGAAATAATTGCTTTGTAACTTCTGCCCTCACAGCATCAGTGAAAATTAGACTAGAAAAAGAGGGCAAAATATAGAGAATATCTGATGATGAAATAATGTCATACACAAAAAAAACCTTAGTAGATTTCTAGTTTGTGGATAGGAATATGATGTATATCTCATACAATCTCATACAAACTGATCCCACACCTTCAAAAATAGGGGCAATCTTCCCCTATCATTTTTAGGCTTCTGTTTCTACATAATCAGATGCACTGAAATCTGGCAATTGTGTTACCTGAGGCCATATCTATGCTGAATGTTATTTTCATAGCAATGGTCCACAACAAATACAAGGTAACCAAGCAGATCCCTTTGTGGGTTTCCACTAAATGGAAAGGCTGCTCTTACACAAAAGGTCAGGTGCTCATTTATCCACAATCTGGCAAGTCCATTTCCTCTTAAGGGACTACTAACTATGCAAATTTCTCTTAATTATAACAAGAAATAATATGGGGTTGGCAGTTCTGCTTTAAAATTTCAAATTCTCCTTTAAAATTTCAAGTGCACATAGCCCCAAATCCCTTCATCTGCAAACTGGCAGAATAGTTGCTTCCTAAGAAACAACTGACTCTTATAACTTTGGATGTATGTACACTGCAGAATTACTGCAGACTGACACCACTTTAACTTCCAGAGCTCAATGGTATGGGATTCTGAGAGCTGTAGTTTTGTGAGACATTTAGCCTTCTCTGTCAGAGAGCTCTGGTGCCACAACAAACTACAAATACCAGGATTACATAGGATGGAGCCATGACATTAAAGTGGTATCAAGCTGCATTAATTCTGCATTGTGGCTGCAGCCTTCATTCTACAATAGTTATAGCCATTTTAATATTTCCTATATCTTCAGCAGGATACATGAACCCTTTGAATCTAAACAATAAAAGACACATTGATAAGAAGACATAGGTACAGGACAGACCGCCAAGAAACAGTGGTCTGCCAGTGCCCATTTTTGCTCCTCAGGGACGGTGCAGCCCCCAAATGGCGCACCGCCACTGCGAGCAAAAGAACCCGGAATTTCCAGGTTCTTTGTGCAACGCTGCAGCAGATGACGCACGGTGCTTACGTCACAATTGTGGTGCCCACGTACACGGGGCACCGCCATTGTTACGGCACCACCACGTAGTAGAATTGCATGGCGTGCGGTCGCTCTGCCCCCAGGCAACCCTACTATGTGTCCAGGATCAGGCCATAATCAGCATCTACCAGATTAAGATCTACCTCAGCATCTTTAGCATGTCAAATGCCTTCTCCTCATAGAAATGTCTTTAGTCTGAGTACAAATATTAATCTTAAACAGAGCAGTCATGCTGAATCAGTGAAACTTCCACAAGTTTTAACTTACCAAGTGTCCATTGCTTCAGTGGATCTACTTTAGTTTGATTTATTGATTTGATTTGTATCCTACTTTTCTCCTGAATGGAACTCACAGGGGTTTACAGTATAAATGAAAACAGAACTTCTAAAACAATATGCAGTACAAAAGTTAAAAGAGCATTAGACTAATAGAATCATAGAAGAGACCACAAGGGCCATCCAGTCCAATCCCCTGCCATGCAGGAACTCTCAATCAAAGCATGCCCGACTGATGGCCATGCAGCCTCTATTTAAATCTCCAAGGAAGAAGACTCCACCACTCTCCAAGGGAGTGTGTTCCACTGTCTAACAGCTCATTTATGTTGTTGTTGCTGTACTTCCTTCCAGTGCTTTGAGGCCAGTGAAGGGGACACACCAGAACCAAACAGACCTTTGTCTTCTCTAGTGACAATAGCAGTGCCCCCTATAGGAAGAAATGCATCTTGCTCTTGCATTGGAGAGTTCATTTTGTAATCTAGGATTGTCCTCAGTCAGTGCACAGAAATGAACTCAGTGCTTCTCCTCGCCCAGTAGATAGAAATTAGAATAATCTGATACTGTACATAGTTTTAAGAAATGATTTGGAGAATATATGAACACGTTATCTTAAAAATATGCCAAAATAAAACATTCCATAATTGATTTTCTTCCTTTTTTTCAATTTTTCCAATTTTTCAGGGGGAAAACAACAACCAAAAAAGGCTTCAGGAAAAACAAACAGTAAAAAAAATTCCCTGAATTTTTCCAATTTTTTCTTCTTCTGGGCTTTCCCATCTCTAGGGAGGAGTGCTCTGGGTGGATGAAGACATCATAGGCCACATGAGTGTTAAATCGGGTGTAGGATGCATTTTTGACCAACAAAGGAAGGTGGGCTGATCTCTCTCAGCAGGGAGGTTTAGTAGGTGGGAGTTGCCACTGAGAGACCTTTAACTGTGAATGAGGTATTTAATTACAGATCAGAAGAAGGGGAAGGAAGCAGGTCATTATAAAATTGAGAGAGAAATGAGTGACAGAATTTGCATTAAAAAAAAGAAAGTCCCATATTGCAGTGGAGTCTTATTCCTGCCCCTCCCCAAAACCTTAAAGGTATTGATATAGACTATTTTATTGGGTCAGTCAATTTTCAGTATACCTGAACACTAGGTAGACTAGTGTGGCTGCAGTCCCAGTCTCACTGTATGAGTCCTGTTCTGAATGCTCCTGGGCTGATAATATAAATGCCTTTTGACATTAATAATGTGGAAACAAGTAATTTGACAAGAGCTAAATAAGTTTCCTTTTAATACTAAGAACTGACTCATTATGAGCAAAAGAGTGTGTTCCAAGGCTAAGGTAAAGTGTAAACTGCGACAATATTAAGGACTTTTAATTTTATACCTAGAGTGCATGTAAGTGTTACAGCTACTTAACCATAAAAATATGTGTAGTGCAGCCATTATTCTAATCCTTTACATTTAATTGTTATTGGCTTTTTAAGAAATTAATTAAGAGCTAGGTCTCAATTCTCTTATCTACCAAAGTGCAGCATTAGACTGGACTCAGAGCTGGGCTGATTTTCCTTTTGTTTTCATGTTACAAACAATTCCAAATTTATGTACTCATAAAAAAGGTATGCAATGAGATGGTGATTCTTCATTCTGAAACTTTTAATTACCTACTTAGAATGAACAGGACATATGATTAACAGTTGAGAAAAACTGTGTTCAGAGGGTAACTTAGACTGCAACCACAATGCAGAATTAATGCAGTTCAGTACTGCTTTAACTCATTGTTCCATCCTATGGAATGCTAGCATTTATAGTTTGTTGTGGCACCAGAGTGCTCTGAAAAAGAGGCTAAATAGCTCCCAAAACTACAAATCTGAGAATTCAATAACACTGAGCAATGGCAGATAAAGTGGTATTAAATTAGTAATTCTGCAGTGTAGATGCAACCTCAGGCCTGGTAGAGATTAGGAGATAGGGGGGCCACAGGCTGTCCCTTTCTCCTCCGGATCGTTGCTGTGGCAACTGCACAGCTGCAACAACCATCTGCTGGAAAAGTTCCTTCCCGTGATGCTGCCAAGTTGACATTTGCGCCCTGGGGCATCACGGTGATGTGTCTTGGGTGCCATGCCATTTGGATGTGTCGCACAAGACATGTCATAGCTATAAAAGCCACTCCCCCAGCCCTCAGGAAGACCAGCCAGCCAGGCAGAAGAGCTGAGCCAGCCAAGCAGCATCCTTTTTTCTTCCCCAGTTCCACCACGTGCCAAAGGAAGGCAGCAGAGGCAGGGCAGCAGCCAGAGGGCATGGCTCACCTGGAGGCAGGCCTAGGCAGCGAGGCTCTGGAGTGCAGCACAGCAGCAGTAGTAACACCACTGCACCCCAGCTGATAGGAAGAGTGAGTTGGGACATACACTTACAGATAGCTGACCTGGAATGGGAAGGAGAAAGACCTGGACGTATTTGGTAGTTCATCCTCCCTAAGAACATTGGGATCAGAAAATAGTAAGATCAATGGGATGTAAGGGGGATGAGTTGGCCGGGACTAAACTGGGAGCAAGAATTGAGGTTGTGTGGGGCAAAGGAAGATATGGCGACAACAGAGTGAGGTTTTGTTACAAAGGAAGGCGGGATCGATGTCTGAAAGCGATCCCACCTTCAGCTCAACTCTGTTACCCAGAATAGATTGGGGAGTTTACCAACCATGCCACAGAACCTTAACTTGCTCCTTTGTAATGCCAGGTCGGTAAAGAATAAGACCCACATCATCCACAACCTCCTTGTGGATAAGGAAGCCGACTTTGCCTGTTTTACAGACATGGCTGGGGGATGATAGTGCCATCACTTGGAATCAAGCCCTCCCTGCCAGGTACTCTGTTAGTGAGCAGGTAAGGGAAAGTGGATGAGGGAGCGGAGTGGCTCTGGTCCACAGAGATAATGTCACCTTGACCAGGATACCTATCCATAAAACTGACCAATTCGAGTGTATGTACCTCAGCCTGAAAACCAAGGATAGTATAGGGATTCTGTTAGTATAACAGACTCCCTGTCCGAGCTGACAAAGCTGGTCTCAGAGCTGTTGTTGGAGTCACCCAGACTTATAATTCTGGGTGACTTTAACATCCCATTTGAGACCAGTTTAACAGGTGCGGCTTGGGAGTTGTTCCATGACAGGCATGGGCCTATCCCAATTGGTTTCCAGGCCAACACATTGCACAGATCATATCCTTGATGGTCTTCAGTATGGAGCAGGAATATCCGTGGGTGGAGGTAACTAGTACCACCCCACTGTCGTGGATGGATCGATTCCTGGTCAAGGCTGAACTAAGAGTCACAGTCTGCCCTGTTGGGGGTGGAGGACCCATTACAATGGTCCGCCCTCGAAGGTTAATGGAACCAACTAGATTCCAGAAAGACTTAGAGGGTTCCTTGGTTGGTAATGCCAGTAATTCTGTCGAGGGTTTGGTTAATACCTGGAACACCGATCTCACCAAGGCTATCGACACAATTGCTCCCAAGCGTCCTTTCCAACCTACTCCTAATCGCAAATCATGGTACACTGAAGATCTGAGGAAAGTGAAGCAGGTTGGACAATGACTAGAGTGTCACTGGTGTGACACTCGACTCTTATCTGACAGAACTTGTCATAGGAAATTTCTTCATTCCTATAGAGAGGCGATACAGGCAGCGCAGAGATCTTTCTTCGCTGCACATATCGCGTCTGCAGAGTCCCGTCCAGCAGAGCTGTTTAGGGTGGTAATGGAACTGACACAGGTTCCACATGTGCAGAACTCTTTACTTACCCGACAACGGCCTGTTGTGATGTTTTTAACAACTAATTCGCAGATAAAATATCTCAGATACGAGCCGACCTGGATGCCAAGATTGCAGCAGAATCGACTGATGAGGTGTCCAGTAAACCCGTTATTGAAGTTAAATTAGATCGGTTTGAGTTCGTGAGTACCAATGACATGGACAAGATCCTTAGAAATGTGAAGAAGACAACATGAACCCTCGATCTCTGGCCATCCAGGGGGGTGATGCCTTGAAGGCATTTCTTAGAGATGTCATCAATGCATCCCTTAGGGAAGGTTGTGTTCCAACTTGCTTAAAGGAGGTGGTTGTTAGATTGTTTCTGAAAAAACCTTCCCTGGACCCCCTGGATATGAAGAACTACAGGCCTGTATCCCATCTGCCATTTTTGAGCAAGGTGATCGAGAGGGCTGTCACCCTTCAACTCCAAGTCATCTTGGATGAAACTGATTATCTAGACCCATTTCAAACCGGCTTCAGGATAGGATATGGGGTGGACACTGCCATGGTTGCTCTGGCTGATGATCTTCATCTAGACATTGACAGAAGAAGCGTGACCCTGTTGGTGCTTCTAGACCTCTCAGTGGCCTTCGATAGAATAGATCATGACATCCTCTTGGAACACCTGGGAGAGTTAGGAATCATTGGCACTGCAGTGGTTCCAGTCCTTCCTCTCAGGTAGATTCCAGAGGGTGATGCTCAGGGACAGTCGCTCCTCAAAAACGGAGCTTAAATGTGAGGTCCCTGAAGGCGCCCTACTGTCCCCAATGCTATTCAACATTTATATGAAGCCGCTGGGAGAAATCATTCGCAGAAATGGGGCAGGGTGTTATCAGTACGCTGATGACACCCCAATATATTTCTCTATGTCCCGATCAGCAGCTATAACAACAGATGGCATTTCTCTTTTCAGTCAGTGTCTTGAAGCGGTAATGGGCTGGATGAGGAAAAACAAACTCAAGCTGAATCCAGACAAAATGGAGGTACTTACAGTAGGGCCCCCCCAAACCAGGAATAGGGTTGCAACCTCCAGTCCTAGATGGGGTCACGCTCTCCACAAAGGACTGTGTTCGCAGTCTGGGGGATGCTCATAGATCCGTCGCTTCACATGACAAACCAAGTGAATGCGACTATCAGGAGTGTTTGCTATCAGCTCCGGCTGATACGCCAGCTGCGCCCTTTCCTGGAAGTAAAGGACCTAGAAACTGTTGTACATTCACTGGTAACTTCACGACTTAATTTCTGTAATGCACTCTACATGGGGCTACCCTTGTGCCTAATCCGGAAACTTCAACTAGTGCAAAATATGGCAGCCAGGCTGGTCGCCAGAAAAACTAGGAGTAACCGAATAACACCCATCCTAAAATCTCTTCACTGGCTGCCTATTATTTTCCGGGCACAGTACAAGGTGTTGGTTATAATTTAAAGCCCTACATGGCTTGGGTCCAACCTATTTGAGGGATCGCCTGCTCCCATATAATCCTTACCACACCCTCAGGTCCTCTGGGAGGAATCTATTGCAGCCTTTAAAAACCAAACTAACTGCTACCTCCCAGAGGACCTTCTCTGTAATTGCTCCCAAACTATGCAACGGCCTGCTGGATGAGATATGTCAAATTGCCAGCTTAGACAGCTTTAAAAAAGTTGTCAAGATGGATCTCTTCCAGCAGGCCTTTCCTGAATAAAAGTGCCTGGCCACAGAATGACTGCCCCCCCACATCATGTATTAGCCCACCGCTCTGTCCTCGTTGTATTTTTTTATTGTGTTTTTAATAGATATTTTAATTGTAACATGTTTAATCCTGTTTTAAGGGTGGGAATTTGGGACATAATTTTGTAAATGTGGATATTTTAATATGTTGTGAGCTGCTTTGATTTTCTCCTCACAGAAAAGTGGGATAAAAATAAAAGTTTTATTATTATTTATTTATTATGGCCACATGCGCCGTATGGAAGGTGCTGTGTCAAGATGGCACCGCCCATATGTACTAGGGTTCAGGAGCGTGCAGTTGCTGTGTGCTCCCAAACCCTAGTATTGGCACCACTATGCTGCTTTTGGCCTGTCTAAGATTCCTATACTGAGAAGTGTCTTTCCATTTTTTTCAGCTTGGAAACTGAGTGATTTAATCAAGATGCTTCTCAGAAACTTTCAGCTAAATTTTCTAGTAAGTTGGCAGTAAAATCACTGGTCTGCTAGTTCCATGATTAAGATCGTATGTTTCCAGCAATCCATGGGGTTGCAACCTATACCAGAAAACACAACCAGGTACAAAGAAGCTGTGTGTGGATTTTTTTTTTTACAACTTCCTAACTTCATCTTCCTGAGAGAAGATTTTAATTCTATTTTCTTCTTTTTCTTTAACTCCCCACTACTACCATCCCACTGTCTTTTTGCTGCTTGTTTAGTATTTGCTATTAGACATTTGATGACTTTAAAAACCAGCATGATGTATGGCTTGAATGTTGCACTAGGACCCTGGTAACCACGGTTCAAATCTTCTGTCAGCTGTGGAAACCCATGGGGAGGAAGAAGGTAAGGCAAACATCCTCTGAAGAAATTGTGCTTTCAGAACTAAAACCCAAGCACACTGTGATAGAATTCAAAGGCCTAGCCACATTGGCCTGGAAAATTAGCACTTTGATTGTTTCTTTCAGTTTGATGATTTTCTTTCATTAGCCTCTTATTTTATTATTTAATTATTTCATTTTGGGTAAAACTATCAAATTTATGCTATAACATGCCAGGGTAGCTATAAGTGTTCACTTTAACTACATAAGTGGCTCACTTTATGCACATGAAACTATGTATATGTAAGGCTTAGGCTGTCACCTGGTGCAATCTGCACCCCTTCTGCCCCCTAATGCTGTCACTACCACCTAGAGAAAAATTCTATTCTTTCCCAGGTCAGGCCGCTATTGCAGACATGCTGCTGCAACCCAACACTGGTCTAATCTGCACTGCAGAAATAATGCAGTTTGGCACCACTTTAACTGCCATGGCTGAATGCTATGGAATTCTGGGACCTGTAGTTCTGGTTGATATTTAGTCTCTGTCAGAGAGCTCTGGTGCCACAACGAACTACAAATCCCATATTTCCATAGGATGGAGCCATGACAGTAGTGTCAAACTGCATTATTTCTGCAATGCAGATTAGACCACGGAACATCTGTGTTTCTCCAGCCCTCCTTCCCCATCCTCCCAGTGGCAATGCTGCCAAAAGCATGGCAGCTAGACAGAATACAAGAAAAGGGGGGTAGGATGGGCTCCCATAAAATAAAACCTTTTTAAAAGGAGCTTCTTTATCAGAGGCTGTGTTAACTGAAGTATGTCTGTATTGAATTCAGAGGTCTTGTTCATGCAATAATGGCATACTTTGATTGACTATGGAGATTTATTTCATTATACTCTTAAAAGCATTGCTATTCCACTTTAACTGTTTTGGCTGCCTCCTGTTGCATTCTGGGATTTGCAGTTTAGGGAGGGGCATTTAGAATATTCAACCAGAGAGATTTTATGCTTCACTGAACTACAAATGCCAGAATGTTACAGGAGGCAGCCAGAGCAGTTAAAGTGGAATAGCTACACTTTAAGAGTGTAATGTGATATTTCTATTCCACCTTCTTTCAGTGGAACTCCAGGAAGGTTGTGAAGGATTCCCATTTGGTTTCCCATGAAACAAAGCACTGACTTGCCTCAGGCGTGCTTTGCTTCAGTAAGGTTCCTACATTCTGGCTATTAGTTTAGGACCCTTTTAGAGCTCACTCTGGAATCATAGAGATTGTTTACTTATGACCAAAACAGAAGACCCAGTAAATCTGGCTTCTGAGAAGCTCTGGGCACATGGCGTTTACATGCTGCATGCAGTTGGAGTGCTGAGAAGCTGGCTTGGGGCTGCAGCGAGGCCGGAAAAGCCAGCTTTTCCACTCCTATTTGGGCTTGTTTTGCAGTAGATTGGAGCCACAGTGGCCCCAATCCACTGTTTTTGGATGTTCTGTTTCAGCCCATTGTTAAGGAGATGTAGCTGAGTAATATCTCCTAGCCTGCCCATCCAGTCCACCATAAGAGCCACTTCCCAGATTGGGCAAAGGAGGTACATTCAGTTGGCAATTGGACCACAGAGGGGATTGCCCACTTCTCCTGCCAGTGAGTGAGACTGCAACAAGAACTTGGGACACCAGTCCTTCTTCTGCTTGTCACAGTTTTGCTTTCTGGTCATCTAAAGGTGAACTGGGGACTGTTGGCTGTTAAGATTGGTTGTGATTATGTAGGATTATTGAAAACAGAGCAGTTATGGATCCATAATTCTAGGTTACAAATTCATAACTACAATACTGAATACTAGGCCCCAAAAAAACAACAGTGTCAAACAACACATTTCTTAACTTGTGGTACATACATTTGACATGACTAGCATGAAGCATGCGTTCTAAACATACGAAGGAGGGAGATAAAGGCCCATAGCATCTAAGATCTTTTGGGCTGCAAATCACATCAGCCTTGACCAAAACAGGCAATGATTAGGGGTGATGGGATTTGCCATGCAAAACCTTTGGATTGCACCCCATCAGGCCACAGTTCTGTATAATGTCAATAATTAATGCCATGAAGCTATAAAAGAAAGTATGATGTGGTAGAGAAGATAAATAAAAATTAATCTGAGAAAATGTTGTGAACATATATCTATATATTTTTCCACATACAGAGAGAAAAATGGCACAGGAAACTGGATGCACAATGGACAGCATGTATCATGTAATTCATTAGTAAATGAGATCACAATAAACTTGAAAACTGCTAGTTTCAGCTCTTACTTGTCAAGGATATTTGAATACATAGCCTTGGCATGCTAGCCCCTTCACAGATCATTTTCTTCCTCTTTGTTGCTATTATTAATTCCTGCACACAGTATGAATCTTTCTCTATGAGGCAATGAAATTCGACCCTTCATCTTGGGAATATAACCATCTTCTCAGAATGTACAGAGAATGAACTGAAAGAAGTGGGGAGAAAGAAACCCTGTTTAACAGATTTTCCAGTTCCACATCCTCTGCCCAGTCCCCCACTATTATTATTTATAAGTGGTCCAATTTTCTCTCTTGGCATCAGTAGCTCACAACCCTGGGAATATATTTGAAAAACCGTTTGTGATTACTGCAAATCTTCCCTGCAATTTGCCTTTTGATACTTCATTTTCTTCTGATCTCCTCTTTTTAACTTGTTTTCCTTAGGTTTTTTTTTTTTTAATTTTAGCAGCTTAGCACAATACTCCTCCTTATATAATTGCTTTACAGTTGTATATCTTTTCCAGGGGGAAACAATTATTCAAATATACTAGGGATGGAAATAAAATCCAAAAATATTCAAAAAGTTGTCAAACAACTCATTTCTCAAATCAGGAAAACCTGATGAGGAGAATCCTATATAACAACAGAGGCATAGAAGAAAGAACAAGACATTTTAAGTGAAATGAATATTTATTTGCACAGTTTTAAAAGATTACATTTCTTTTTGGTCCTAGATGATATCTGCACTGATTATTATCTTTTGTTTTTTAACTTACATGTTTTGAAAAGTTTTCAAAACACACAAAATATTGTATGAATATTTTATTGCTTTTTGACAAAAATGTGTTGGTTTTTTCTTTGTTTTGTTTTGTTTTTTGTCTTTGAGTGTTGGTCTGGGATTCTGAGAGACCAGGATTCAAATCCCTATTTGATCATGGAAACCCATTAGGTAACCTTGGACAAGTCACATTTCTGCAGCCTCAGAGGAAGGCTACAATCTACCTCCTCTGAATAAATATTGCTGAGAAACCCCCTTGATAGATTTGTTTTAGGATTGATGTAAATCACAAAGGACATAAAGGTACACCACCAACAATGTGCTTTTGTCTGTATTTGTTTCAGTTTCATAAGCTGCTTTGACTCCTAGTTTTGGGGGTGTTACAAGCCAGGCTTATTTGGTTGCCAACTCTGCAGCTTGGGAACAAACCTATGAAATATAGAGCCTAATCTACTGTAACCTATACAATATAATAAATAGGGCATAAGCTATAATGCTGAATGCTAGATGTGTTAGAATGTGCATATGTATCATTGTAAAACTAGTGGTAGCTTAAGTCTGGGCAAAACACCTACTGAAATATACACAGGGTAAGGGATGAGAAAGCCAGCTCATCTAACAATACTGAGATGTAAGCAGGTGACCAAGAATCTGTTAGCAGTTGTAATTGCTGATGCAGTGAAGTTGGCAGAGTGTCAAAGACTACAAGTCTACCTAAGGTATGATATCTAATATCTTTGTTTTGATTGGATATTATAAATGAAGACCAGTCAGCACTTTTGTTTTGATTTGTTTTGATTGGACAGCTGATAGACTGGGCAAGGCTAGAAAGTGAATAAAAGGAGCCCAGATAGTGCTGGCAGATTCCACTGCTTTGCAGTCTATATCAGTTGCCCATGACAGCTGTCCTGTTTCTGATAAATAAAGTGCCCAGACATTATGGTAAAAACAGAACGTGCTGGTAAGAGAAAAACAGTATTGGTAAGAAAAGTATGTAGTCTAACACTAAAATAGATACATGTCCCATTATATTTGTAATGGGTGCCAATTAAGATGCTTATGGATGTTATAGGTGCTGCTAAGATATAGCAACGCTCAAATGTATTAACTCTTTTGATGTCTGTGTTCACAGAATCTTGTGTAAAGATCTGTAGTGCCACAACATATGACATTGTATTTGCAGAGGGATAGATGTTGATAGATACAATATAAGGGACAATTTTCTGTACAAGATTAAGCCTTTATGAAATGTCTATATAATGTCTTAACAGACACTATGGAAAAACTAAAGAACCTGATGATAATGATGGATATATCCCTGAGTTAATAGTCCCCCACAGCTAAAGATGGTAATGTTCAGTCTTTATGAGAGAATAACATCTTACTTGTCATATATTGAGATGCAATGAATGTGTGATGCTTTTACATGCAATGTAATAAAACAGATGAGTCTTCTTCTGGGAGAAAGGCAGCATAGAAATTAAATAAATTAAATAAAAAATAGAAAAGCAATGCTTAAGAATGCTTACGTGGAGTGTTGACATCAACTTTGCCTGCCTTTAAGCACCATCACGAATTGGGTATTCAGGTGGCAAAACCCGAGAGAATCCAGATTAGCTGACAGGATCCTCAGTCCTTCACTAAGAGACAGAGATGGGGAACTAAAATTGAATATGAATGAAGGCAGCAGCAGGAGCAGCAACAACAATAACCAATACTTAGGCCTGTTACAGACTGCCAAAATAAAGCTGCTTCGGGTCTCTTTGGAGATATGCTGTTTAAATGATGCATGCATCCTAAGAATCCGGAAGCTGAACCAAAGCTGCACTCCAGTGCTTAGGAATGGAGTGTGGCTTTGGCATGAGCTCCGGACTTGTAAGACCCATGCATCATTTAAACAGCATACCTCCAAAGAGACCTGAAGCAGCTTTATTTTGGCAGTCTGTAACAGGCCTATATAGTTTACAGAATGTTGATACAGCACATGTTTTATTGCAGGGTGTTGTTCTGATTAATAAATATTTTCTTGTTGAAAATTCAGAACTGAATAATGAGTTTGTGTAGTTTGCTGCACTCCAGTCTTCAAAAAGCACACATGAATAAATGATTGTGCTGCATGGTTTACTGGCAGCCAACCAGTGAAAGCCAGTGTGTTATGCACTTGGTCTTCCTTATCCATGGAGTCTGCATCCATATATTCAACCATCCCCCAAAATAAATCTTAATTTTGCCATTTAATATAAGGGACACTGTTTCACCACACCATTGTATATAGAGGGACTTGAGCATCTACGGATTTTGGTATCCATGGGGGGGCCTGGTTCCAGACCCCAGCAGATACCAAAGGCTCAATGTAATAATTAGGTTGCTGGGGACATGAGAGAGACTGTTTATAGTCCTTCATGAAACATGAAACTGCTTCGGTGCTTTTCAGTCCATCATTGTCTCTCAGCCTAATCTACCACATGGATTTGTAGTTGTGAGGATAAAGTGAGGAAGGAGAGCATGTGCATTGCCTTGAGCTTACTGAAAGAAAGGTGGGATACAAAAATAATTAATTGTCAAATAAATAAACCAGTGGTGCCCTGGTTTTATCCCACCCTACCATTTGGTCCTGTCCAGCTTATGCCACAAGCAGTAGTTATCTAGTGGAAAGTATTTCAGTCACAGCCCTTGGCTTCCATTTACAATAGCATTTGATGCTTTAGCAGATGAATCTATCTCTTATTTAAATTATTTCCTCATGACTGAATTGTTATGCCTCTCATCCACTACATGGTATTCTAGGTGCTGAATAACACAGGCAAATAACAGCGTCTTTATCCAGTATGATGAACAGCAATAATAAACTATTGCTCTTTGATTTAGGTACATTAGATTTTACAATTTGGGGGAAAACTGCCTAAGGCAGGTCTTCATAAACAACAATAAAAGCAATAACACAGTAAATCCATAACTAGCCATAGCATCCAATGTATGCTTAGTTGAAGGAAAATCTCACACTGAGTTCAATGAGTCTTATTCCCTAGTAAGCCTACACAAAGTTGCAACTTAAAAGAGAGAATGCCCATTAACCAAGGATAGCTGAGAGTTTAGTTCACTTTATTTTCTAAATGTAATAACTTGCCAGAACTATCCTGATATTTGGGATGCAAAAAAATTAGATTAAAATCTAGTTCCTCCCTGCATCATATTGTGCTGCAGGGAGGAACAGATTATGCTGGGCCCAAGGGAGAGGAAACCTGGTAAAAGGTCATAGTGCACAGTGCCATAATGCTGAGTATGAGTGGTGGAGTCATGGGGTTTATTAGGCTCTGTCCACTTCTTCTTTAGATCCAGTGATTGACGTAAGAGCATCAGAGAATGTGCACTGGGGATGCAGCAGGATGGGTCTACCTGCATCCTCAGGCTTTTGAAATTTATTGGGTGGCCTGTGATGGTTAGGGCACGTTTCAGTGTGACCTTTCCTTTGGGTGTCCAAAAGCCTCATGGGCATGAACTGGACTTTTGTAGACCTCATAGGCCCTGATGGTGTAGCTGTGGGGGACAGGGTCCATAGGCCTCTTAAGCTCTGAAAAAGCTTTCACAGGACTTATATGTGCTGATGGCCCTGATGAGATAGCTGTGGGAGACTGGACTCTTCTGGAGGGCCCTGGATAGGCACCGAAAGGCACCAAAAGGCCTCTTAGGGCCAATGTAGGCCTTAGCAGGACTCCTAGGCCCCCTGTGGACCCTAATTATTTTGTTAAAGTTATATTTGTGTGTTTGCATATAGAGAAGAAATTATGGATGTCAGGTGAAACACTTCAAGCAGTCAAGGAAAGATGAGAAGGGAGACAGGGATAAAATCAGAACCATGAATGCAAATATTAAGAGCTTAGTGTGGAAAGATAAAGAGAAATACTACTACTATCACTCCAGTGAAATAGAAGCCAACAACAAAAAAGAATGAAGAGGAAACTGTTCCACAAGATTTGAGAAATAGAAGGAAAATTTAAACCAAGGGCAGGGACACTCTATGATCAGAATGCGAACAAAACCATGGTGGTTTTTTTAAAAAACCACACACACACATGCAACAGAAATGATGGAAGCAATACATTGAAGAACTAGATAAAAAAGATTAAGCGATGAATGATGGGAAGAAGAGTCTTACAAAGATGAACACCAAATTTGGGAAAGTAAAGTGAAAACAGCAGTCAAAGCAACTGGGAAGAATAAATCACCTGGAACAGATGACATACCAACAGAACTGCTACAATTCACAGAGACAGAATCAAGTTCCCTTGTAACTAAAATATGCCAACAAATATGGAGAACAAAACGGTCGCCCACAGATTGGAAATGATCAATATGCATTCCTATCCACAAAAAAGGAGACAGAAAAGATTGCAGTAATTGCAGGATAATTGCACCAATTTCTCACACAAGCAAAAAAAAGTTCAAATTTCTGCAGCATAGGCTCCTACCATATATGGAGCAAGAGATCCCAGAAGTACAATCAGGTTTCATGAAAGAAAGAGGGATCACACTGCAAATGTATTGTGGATAATGGAGTATAAAAGAGAATTCCAGAAGAAAAGCAGTATGTACTTTTATCAACTACAGCAAAACATTTGACTGCACAGATCAGGAAAAGCTATGGTGTGTCACTTCACTTTATTGTATTGATGAATAACCTGTACTCAGGGCAAGAGGCTGAAATTAGAAAAGAATACAGAGAAACAGATTGGTTGCCAATTGGTAAAGGAGTCAGGCAAGGGTGTATTCTATCTGTTGAACATGTATGCTGACAATATCATATGAAGAGCAGGCTTAGATTCAAAGGTAGGAGGAGTGAAGATTGAAGAAAGAAACCTTAACAGGCTAAGATGCACAGATGGCACCATACTACTAGCAAAAAAACCCAAAGATCTAGAACAATTGCTAAAGAAAGTCAAGGAGAAAATGCTAAGGTAGGCTTAATGCCTAATATGAAGAAAACAAAAATAATGACCACAGGAGACCTACAAAATAGAAACAGTCAAAGAATTCATAATGTTTGCATCAAACAATGATCAGAGTGGAGACTGCAGTTGAAAAATCAGAAGAAGACTAGGACTGGGAAGGGCAGCACAGGAAGAACTAGACAAGATCATAAAATGCAAAGATATAACACTGAATACTAAAGTCTGGATTGTCCAAAGCATTGTATTCTCCATTGTTATGTTTGGATTTGAGAGCTGTACAGTAAAGAAAGCAGATAGAAAGAAAATAAACTTGTGGTGCTAGGGAAGAGTTCTAAGGATACAGTTGATGGATACAGTCCTAGAACATATCAAGCTCATACTCTCCCTGGGAGCCAGGATGATTAAATTGAGGTTGATGTACATTAGACACACCATGAGAAGGAAAGACTCATTAGAAATGGGACCACCTGACTCACCGGGCTGGTCCTGTTGCGGAGGGTGGTGGTGGCAGTGAGTGGCTGGCTCCCCAGGGGGCCCCACGGTGGCCCGCAAGATCCCACCACGGCTGGTGCAGGGACCCATCATGGCCGCGGCACTTCCTGCCCTCATGGGGCCAGGACTACCGCTCCCAGACTCCTCTGGGAGCAGAAACGGAAGCGCCGCGAGGCCGGGCTGGGAACTACAGTTCCCAGCCTCCCTTGTGGGGCGGAAGTGGCCCTGATTGGTGGCCATCGCAGATGCCTGGGCCTGATTGGCCGGGAGGTGGGACCACTCCTGGTTCCCGGCCAGCCATTGGCTGGAGCGCCTTTAAAGGCCCAGGCCACCCAGGCCCCAGCGCCATTGTTAGCTGGCTCCCCACCTACCCTCCCTATGTTGCTGTGCTCTGTCACAACTTCTGGATATGGGGTAGTAGCATAGGTCGTGGATCTGATGGGCGTGGTTTCCGATGCTGCGGAGCACAGAATCGGGAGTCCCACCGGTACCCAGGGGTGCTGAGGGCTAGCGATGTCACCAGTGCGGGGGCGGCATCGATTCAGCGTTCCCCAGTGACATGGGGCGAAGATGCGCTCATGTGCATAGCCGGTGATTTTTAAGTGGTGAACAGGATTCGGGCCGGTTCCCCCTCTGTCATCCCGAATGCCTGGGCATGGCCAGGCGATTGGGTCATCGACCAACACGGGTTGGTGGATGTCAGATCCAGACCTCATGCTTTCTGGCCAACCCTCATGTGAGGTTTTGTATGCTCAATAAAGTTGTGGCCTTATTATTGCCAAATATATGTCTGCTCATTTTGTCCACTCAGCAACCCCTTCTCCTCTGCAAAAAGTAATTATGCTAGGGAAAATGGAAGGAAGCAGAAAGAGAGCCAGTTGGCTAGATTCAATCAGGGAGACCATGGGCTTTAGCCTGCAGCACCTGAACAGAGAGACAGAGGATAAGGAAACCTGGATATGTCTCAATGGCAGGGTACACACCTCCAGAAAGAGGTTCCACCCTGGTGCCTCTCATTGCTCTGCAGGAGCATTGCAGCAACCAAATTACACGGCACTCCTGCGGAGCAAAAAAGAAGCACCCAGAAGCGGCTCCTTTTTGCAGCATCACTGCGATGCTGTAAAGTACGAGAGATGTCGTGATGACATCGCAGCTGCGCCATCCCATCTGGAAGTGGCGCAGCTGTGATGTCACTGTTATGTGCCATGTCTGGAGGGCACACTGCAGCTGTGGCACCCTCATCACGTGCGAGGGCTGACAGGCGTGTGGACGCTCCACCCACCAGACAACCCTCGTACATGACGAGGGCGCCTCAAAGGCCCATCTGTTCCGGGCCAATGACAAGGTCACCACGAGTAGAGTTCAACTTGAGGGAGGCTAACAACAACAACTAGGACTATCAGGAATCTGACATATGCTGCTATGAAGATGATTACTGGTTTGCTGTAATGCTGTTTGTTGTTTTATTTCTATATGGAATGCTATTATGTACGCTTTATAGAAGCATGTAAGATGGTTTTGCTAGTGAATGCAATGGGATGTGTAGTGCAGGGGTAGGCAGCCTTTTTGAGCTGGGGGCCGGGTTGCTGTCCCTCAGACAACTGGGGGTCCGAAGCCAAAAAATAAATAATTAAATAATTTTTAAAAAAATTAAATGAATAAATAAACCGGGACAAATGTAGGACAAAAATTTCAAATGGAGGGCACTTTTTTTAAAAAATGGAGGACACGCTAAAAATTTGCTGATTTTTTGAAAAATGTTAATATTAATTCAGGTTTCGGAGGCTTCTATAGGCAATTGCCCCCCTTGCCCGCCGCTTGCCCCCCTTGCCCGCCTCCTCCTGATAGGCCAAAGGCCCCACGCCCTCACGCAAGAGGCCAAAGGCTCCGGCGGCAATCAGCGGCAGGACTGGGCTGGGGCCAGTCCCAAGGCCTTGCCGGGCCGCATCCAGCCTGCGGGCCGCAGGTTGCCTACCCCTGGCGTAGTGCATATGCAAAGAAAGATACAGTGGGCCCTTGTTATACGCTGGGGTTTGGTTCCAAGATCCCCCATGGATCACAAAATCCGTGGATGCTCAAGTCCCATTAAATATAACGACATAGCAAAATGGTGTCCCTTATAAAAAATGGAAAATAAAGGGTTGATATTTGAAACTTATACTTTTTGTGAACATTTTCAAACTGTGGATGCTTGAATCCGTGTATAAAAAAATTGTGTATAAGAAGGGCCGACTGTAATTGCTTGGATAGATAATGGATAGATGTATCAGGGAGGATAGTAGTACCATTACTCATCAAAGCTATCCCTGTGAGAAACTTGAAAGTGTCTGGAAGACATGTGTGGGAAAAGAACAGGAGGTGATAAAACTGGCTGTAAAAATGTTTTGGCTTATGAATGAATGAAAGAAAAGCCTGCAAATTGATGTGGTGGGTGCATTGCTTATTCTATGTGTATATGTATAGTAACTCTGTTTGCAGAGGTCAAACTGTTAACTTCTTTGGTTACTGAAATAAAGCTTTGCTGTTAAAAATACAGAAGCCTGGTTAACTGAACTGGAGATGATGCATCTCACAGTGGACATACAGTTAATAAATCCTGGCAGCAAGAGACTAAGCTGAGAAGCCTATACAGATTTCACACCAACTTCTTCTCATGCTTTAGCCAGCTCAGGCAAGACAGCTAACACAGAGAAGAAGGCAGGAGGGGTGTGCATGCTTGGGTAGGGGGATTTATGAGTGTGTGCACACCCCTCCTGACTTCCACCACTTATTTGTCATTTTCCCACTTTCACAGGGGCCTTGTACCCCTAAGCCCTGCAAATGTGGAGGCAGGCTGTATTTTGTTTGTGGGTGATTTGCAGCAGGGTGAAAGTGCCCTGTTGGCTGGTCTGGTGGTGAAAGGGGGTTAAGCAGACCCAAATGTTGCTAAGCAACACAAGCAGAAGAGTTTTGCAATCAAGTCCTGCAGTGGCACATCATCCATTGGATGTATAGAACTTTGGGGACAGGTACATATGTGTCAAATTTATTATAATTATATATATTTGTTATAATTATATAATCTGTTGTTTTGTTGTTGAGATTTAAAGTGCAATTGTGTTTTCAATATTTTATTATAGTTGACTCCATAGAACCCAGAAAGAGGCACATTAGCTGGTGGTCAGAGATGTGGTAGGTGCTTTTAATGATTTTTATGTAAAGAGCTGATTTTGGAACTCCAGAGACAGCCTTGCTTCTTTGAAATGAAAAGGTGTTTGGGTCAGTTTCTTGTTGGATTAGCTCCTTCACAAAATAAGGATAATCCCTCATTTGATGTTTCCCCACTGGGTTCTTTTCTAGCATGCTTTAAGATACACTTCTGGCTTACACTTACAGAAATATGGAATTTTAAAGCTGGCTGTTAATGGGGCCAGTCAGTGACAAGGGAACAGAAATACTTTCATTGTAAAGCCTTGCTCTGACAATGGTGTGTTTTCTGACCTTGGACAAATCACTTAAGATCTCTGGGTCTTTGCATCTTTCTCTGCAAATGATATTCATATTTTTTTCCTTAAAAATATGGCTCGTGTATAGCTAATTTGGCCAGTGTTCTTAAAGCATTGTTCCTAAATTGGTGCTGCCCGGGAGAGGGAAAGGAGGGGGTGCTTATGTAGCTTTTTTTAAAAAGACCTTCCCATCTTATCAGATGTCAAAGTTAGAATTGATGCTGCACACAATATTGTATTTCATACATCATCATGGTACTTCTGTGCAAGTCTGAACAACGTAAAGTTTAAAATGACAAAAATAATGCTACCATGTTTCATGAAACCTTGCACATTTTGGTCTGTGATCAATACCCGCAAATTGAATTTCCTTTAATATTTCCCCAACACAGCAAATGTCAGGAGATGAAACTGAAGCACTTTTTGAAGCCTTGTCTCTCCTTTCTTTGCTCAATGCTTCTGCAACAACACAGCTTAAGAACAAAAGAGGAGTCATCCAGGTTCAGATCAAAGGCCTATTATGTTCTCTAGCATTCTGCTCACAGAGGGGCCAACCTATTGCCTATGGGAAGGCCACGGACAAAACAGGTGTGCAACATCACCTTCCCATCCCTATTTATACATCCTAGCAACTAAGAGACTAGAGGCACACCAATGCCAGAGCAAGAGTGGGAATTGTGTGGCCCTAGAGATGTTCCTGGAGTGCAGTGTACAGCATTCCCCACCATTGGCTGGGGATACTTTGAGTTTGCAGTCCAGCAACATCTGGGGGGGTGGCTGTATTAATTCTCATCCTTGTTGTAGATAGTATACCCACTGTGCCTAGCAGACACTGGATGTGGAGTGTGTGTATTAATAGTACCTACCATGACTTTGTCCCACCCTCTTTTAAAGCTGTCTGATAGTCACCAACACAATACTAAGCATTTTCCATAGTTTAACTAGGCCATGGAAGAAGATGGACTTCCCTTTCTCTGTCCCCATTCTTCCACCATCCAGTTATAGCAATGACCCAGGATTCTATCATTATAGGGGTAGAAAGTTACCTTGTCCACACCATGCATAATTTCATACTTTCACCCTCCCTCCCCCATCTCTCTACATGAAATATATATTATAATTTAGGGCAGCATTGTTTTCTGTCACAAAGAAGAGGCAAGTAATGCTTCTCTCAGAATATATGTGAAGATGAATTCAGTTTTGTAAAGCTGAACCATTCTGATATCTTAATAAAGTGTAGTGAAAACAGTAGTAGCTGGTTGGTCCCATGTCAGTATGGACAGTGAATTTCCTCTGACTTTTAATCTAAATAGTAAAGGATCTATCCAAAGTGCTGAACTATTTTGAGGTTAAGGTTTTGGCAGAACAGCAGTGTGAATTCACCTTCCTTGTGCATTGACAAGGAAGCCACAAGTCCCCACTGAGTGAAATCTGTGAAGTACAAATATAGGGTTGTAGTAGTAAAGGCTGAAGTGCAGGCACTAAACCATGGCAATGTTCATGGTCTTTTTCCTAAGAGCAGGGAGAGAGAGAAGAGAGCATGCTATGTTGAGCCATATCAACAAAAGAGTTCCAGCAGTACTTACCTTCAGCAAGAGTACATGTGTTTAAAGCTAATGTAGTGTCCTGGTTCACTAAACACTCACACAGCCTGGCTGGGAGGAAACCTCCAACTGATAATGCAGGCAGAGGCAACTAATCACAAGCAGACAGAAAGTGTCCTTGCCCATGAGATTCCGTTAAGAGAAAGTCAAGGGAGGCAACAGGAATCAAGGTCAACATGGTCCAAAGATCAAAGAAGCCAGGAGGTCTGAAGTAGGAATGCAGGAGTCTAGAAACAGGTAGCAAGAATGCTGGCCAGGAAACAGACAAGTTGCTTCCAGCAAATCTTTAGGCAAGCTCAACTCTTAAATATAAACTCTTATAGCAGCTGGTTCTAATCAGAGCTTTATTGCTTGCTGCTTAGCCTGCAGCCTGGCTGAACATCTTAGCTGTAGCTCAGGCGCAATACAATGTGTTGGTTACTACCTTTAAAGCCGTACATGGCTTGGACCCGAGTTACTTGTGGGAACGCCTCTCCCTACATAATCCGCCCCACACACTTAGAACATCTGGGAATAATTTGTTGGCGTATTGTAACACCTGATTAACCACAACGTCCTATAGAGTATTTACTGCCGCAGCCCCTATGTTGTGAAATAGTCTACCGGAAGAGATCCATCTTATTACCGCCTTAGATGCCTTTAAGGAGGCACTTAAGACGGATCTCCTCTAGTGGGCTTATCCACCAAATTTTGTATAAGAGACTATGGTTAAGGCTCCACCTTGATTATAACTGTATAACTATTTGATGATTGGATAGTTTAAGGAACTAGTAAGAATGTGTAATTCATTATTAGTATTTTAGAGATTGTGTTTTGGATTGTATTGTATTATTTTAATGATGAATCCTCCTTCGATACTTAAGAGAGGCAGAAAATATAAATAAAAGTTATTATTATTATTATTTGTTCCTCCCCCCTTGATTGAAGACTTAAGACCCCAGCTGTGTCCTCTGTCTCATCAGCAGGTGAGTCTTGCCCTTGTCCTGCTGGCTGAGGCTGCAATTCCACAGGATGAGCGGTCTGGAGCTCTTCAGCAGGGAGGGCTGGCTGCTCTGCAACAGGAAGAGTTGCAGGCTGTTCCATGTCTGGAAGACTTGCCTGGGTCCCTTCCTCAGCCTCCTCATCAGACTCTTCTTCCAGGTCACAGTCCTGCACCACTTGGCCCATGACATGTAGTTTAATTCATCCTTAGCCCACCTTCAAATACTTTTTGCTCAGAACAATACAGTATATAGTTGCAGAGAAAATCCATTTCCTTTCCAGCTACTGTGAAGAATGTAGTAATCTCGCAGGGAAGAGATAAGTTTGAGGAGAGGTGGTAGCAAAACATCCTTGTGTTTCACCTCCTGCAATCTATGGCTCCAATTATAACATAAAAGTAGTCCTTATGTTGAGCAAAGGAGACAGGTAGCATGGAATGGCCCTGCCTAATCTTGAAGAAACATCTTGTGCTTTTGATAATTGCATATCAGACTGCATTGTGGTAGTGGTGGTGGGTGAAATGGTCACAGTATTATAATGGAAGAAGATTCACTGTATCATCTGCTTACTGACACATACCATAATTATTGAACATAATTATTGAATTACTGCCAGTATAGAGCTATTGGCGTCTTGAAAGTCTTCATTTTGTTTGGTGGGTAGTGGAACTGGAATGACCATTTTAACCAAAATTCTCAAGAGGATAAGAAATTATCCAATATTTTTTTAAAGGCTAGGGATTATAATTACCAATGGTAGTAGCACTCCTCCCTCCCTCCCTCCTTTTTTTCTTCCTTTCTTTCCTTTGCCTTGTGCTAATGTGTTTTTGTTCACGCTATGTATCTGAGGCTGAATGAAAGCCATCTCTTCATCCAGCTCCCCCTCAATCATTTGTCTGAAATCACAGTTAAACCTATAATCCATTAAGAACCATAAAGGGAGGACAGAGTGTTTGTAGAAGATCAGTGGTGCAAGCTCCATCATCTCCAGGAAAGCTGGGAAAATCTCCTATCTCAAACCCTGAGGACCTTCTATCAGTCAGTGATATTACAAGAAGTAGACAATCCACTGCTCTGACTTTAAATTAAATTAAAATGACTAATAATTATATATTTTAACAAACAATTGTGTTTCCAATTAAGGAGGACAGTAAAGATTGGCCCATCTGATTAGCAAAACAGTTCAGAGTTTTAATATTTATTCCTTGGTCTTGGTACCTTGAAGATTTTGCCCTTGATGGCCACTGGCAACCAGAATGATACTGCCTTAAGGCATAACTAAGAGATTTGAAAATCTGAAACACTGACCAAAGGAAAGAAAATCCCACTCAAGGTGTTCCCCTTTCTGAAACAAGCGGCCCAGTCCATTTTGACTGATGTTCTTTAAGAGGATCAGAAAAAATTCTAGGCAAACTTAAATGACTTCTTCAGCCTATTTGTTCTCCTGGACTGGCTGCCAAGCTTTCATGTTATCTGTCTTTTGATTCCTCTCTTCCCCCTGTACACTCTGAAGTGATGCCAGAAGCAAATGTCAGCCACCTCTTCATTTCAGCCATGGAACTTGGATTGATATGGATTTTTTTTAACACTGTATGTTTTTATATTAAAGGTGGAACTGAGCTAACATTCAACTATAATTTTATTCTTTTTTCTTTGGTTCCTTATCACGAGGTGAATCTCACAGTAGTAAAGTTGTTCAGACAAAAAAAAAAGTAGCCTTCTGTGTAGCCAGAGTACAAAAAACAACAGGGCATATTTTCCCATAATTCATTTTAAACAACAAACACAGGTAGGATGCCTTTTACTCTCAAAAATCAAAAAAAGGTATCAAAAGCTACAAAAGCTATGCTGCCCATAGGACTTACTTATAACACAATACTTACAGAATAGAATTGAATGGATTTTTTGTATGGTGCAAAACTTCCAAGCAACTCTAATAATTAAAGACTTTAAAAAAGGTTGGTATATTTATCACTAATGGGGGAGCATATGGATTATAGGCCACTAAAACCGTGAGCCTGAGAATGGTTAGAGAATGCAGAATACTGCTCTTTTATGCTGAGTGACTGAACAGCTCCCATTAGTGTTTAATTCAGATGTCTGGTGCTTATACACAACCTTAAAATAGTCCTTTTGATTTGTTTGTACTGCTCTTGTATTAAATGTGAATAGAGGGAGCATTATCACAGTAGCATTCTCCATCTCCAAAATGCACCCATTATTTGTGTGGTTTAAGAGTATCCCACACGTGCAAGCTGAAGTGCAAAGGACTCTTTTCAGCACATTTCTAACCCCTCTGCATATCAGGATATTGCTACCTTATATCAGGCATGAACATGTGGCCAGCTAGCTCAAAATGGTCAGCTCTGGCCAGCAGCAGCTCAGTGAGATCTCCAGTAAATTTGTTCCTATCACCTTCTATCCAATCTTTTTTAGCTGGAGATGGAACAAGAGTCCTCTTATATAAAAAAAAAATGAACATCTATCACTGATCTGTGGTCCTTCTGCTCTGTGCACAGGATTTTCTCCAATGATACAATGATGCACAAAAGCATCCTTGGAGGACATACCTTCCCCACCCCTTTCAGAAACGTTTCCATCTCCTCAAATGGAAGATGGAGGAGGGCAATAATGACAATTTCTGGTTTATTCATCCTGACCCTCATGGCCTTTCCTCTCTGCCTTCTGCAAGAGACAGAAGAAAGATCATAGAACTTAGGAAGTCTATTGCCTTCTGATTAGGTGGAGAATGCTTTTCCATTGCTAGTTTTGAAGTAAGGATCAGTCCAGTACAAGGAGGTCATGGGTATGGGGTTGCAGGAATTAAGTAGAGCAGTGCAGCACACAAACCTGTGGTCTAAAGCAGGATGGGGAACTGCAGTGGATCTAGTGGCCAATTTTCTGCCCTAGGTATCTTGGAGGGCTGCCCTAAATACCAAAAAACAAAAAAACAAAAAAACAAAAAACAAACAAACAGGCAAACCCAAATCAGGAATACCCCAAAGTCCACTTCTTCATTTTAAAAAATGAGCATTTCTTAAGTTAAACAAGGGAGGGAGATCCTGAAACCTGTTGGAAATGTGAATGGCAAAAGCAAAAGCAGAAGGCCATGACTAGATTCTGGTGGATTCTTGGTGGCCCCAGGGCTGCGTTTTATTCACTGATCTAAAAGCTGGTCTGAAATGCAAGTCATATTTTACTTGATACAGAGCTTGTTTGTGTCTGGGATGCATATATGCCAATCAGAGGGTAAAACTTTAAATACAAGCCATGGTGTCTTCTGCTCTACCTGTGTAACTGGAAATAAATATTTTATTATGGAAGGCATCATCACTGTCTCCAATATCATTTCCTCAAAAGAGAACTTACCCTGTAAAAACTTGAAACTAAGAACTTAAGTTCTCACTAATGACATAGGGATTAAGAATATTAAACAACATATTTATGTAAACAAAATTGCATTATCCTTCAATTAAAATTTTTATTAATACAGTATAGTAAACCCCTACACTGAAAAAAATCACAAATGCATTATGGGCATCTGAACTGTCCAGCAAAGCCGTCTTGGAGCTGTATTAGATTTCTTGGTAACATTTAGCCAGTGTACAGCAGCTGAGCAAAAGATAACTTCCTTGTTGGGATCATTAGGAAGGGAATTAAAAATAAACTTGCTCTCTCATATTGCCTTCATACAATTCTACAGTTGGCCTTTAGTATCAGCTAGGGTCCCATTTCGGACCCCCCCCCCCCCCCGGCTGCCAAAAACCATGTGACCTCAGGTCCTGTGCATTTTAAATGGTGGTGTGCCATCATTAGGGTCAATGTGGCTTGTTGTCTGCAGATGCTCAAACCCACAGATGGAAAGCCCATGGCTGAGGCAGATGGGTGGTATATATAAGAGAGGCTGAACCTGCACTGAAGAAATAATCTTGATTGACACACTTTAACTGCCATGACTCAATGCTATGGAATTCTGGGATCTGTATTTTTTTTAAAAAAAAATACATTGAGATCTGGACATAAGGCTGTGTACAGTTCTGGTCACTTCATCCCAAAAAGGATATTATAAAATTGGATAAAAATGACCAGAATTATAAAGCTCAAGACAGACAATATTCCAGCATTAGGAATGGTTACAATCTTTGTCACATTCTAGTGAAGGAGAAAAGGCAAGTAAGGAGTTGTGGCATGGTGGGATGTGGAAGAAGTGTTTAAGGATAAGATTTTATTGTTCTGTCACAATAGCAGAAACTATGACCTTCCAGTGAAGCTGAATGGAGATTCAGGATAGCTAAAAGAAAGTACAGTCAGCCCTTCATATCCATGAATTATTTATCCATATTGTAAGCTGGTCAGTGCCACTACTGTGGGCACAAATCACTCTGAGGTCAAAATGAAGCTGTGTGCCTTGCTCTGACCTCAGAGGAACTCACACTCACAGAGTAATAACCTCGCAGGGGGCATATGAGTAGGTAGCTAACTGTTGCCAGTTTTTTGTTCCAGGTTTTCCTGGAGCAAAAGGTAAGTCTTTTTAATGCTGGACAGGGGTTAGAAACCTTGAATCGTGTTCTATAAACAGCCAGGACCCAATTCGGGGTTTGGAGGCTGTGTAGTATATAAAGCACACAGCCAGCTTTGGGTGAACTCCAGGTATATAGGTAATGTAGACAAGCTCTTGTACTCTTTCAGCATAAAAAGATATAAAGGAATACTTTAGCACTTTTGAGAGTAATGTCTACTTATGCCTTCCTGGACTCCATTCCAGGTGATACCTCTCATGGCTCGAGACCATGAAAGGTTGTCCTCACTTAGGACTTTATCACACAAAGCTTGGAAAGTGGAATTAGAGCAGGATAGTACCATCTGTGGCCATGCCTTATAACAACTCTGTGTCTGTCCAGTAACTAGTCTGTAGTCCATCTGCTGCTGGAACACTCCTTCTCACTGATGGGCCAAACCATAAATTCTTCCCAATCACACTGCTTTGCCACTATTGATAGATATATTATAAGTTCCTCCCAAAGCACTTCTGATATATAGGCATTCCATGGTGCAAGTGGGTATAATTCTGCTTTTCTCTCGCTCTTCCACTCATTATTCCCAAGCAGGCTGTTTTTCTTTTCTTTTTTTAAAATTATTTCTTTATTTTTATTTTTACTTGATGGATTCTCAAGATTGCACAGTTGCACTATATATATATAGATAGATAGATAGAGAGAGAGAGAGAGAGACAGAGAGAGAGACAGAGAGACAGAGAGAGAGAGAGAGAGAGAGAGACAGACAGACAGACAGACAGACAGACAGACAGACATGCATGTTGGGAAGGGGTTAGGGCAGGGAGGTGTGGCTATGAAGCCAGAATGAAGAAAGCAGAGGCTTGAACAGAAGCACCGTCACAGCAATTTTGAATGGCTGTAAGATAAAGACTGTCCCTAACCTGGTATGTATGCATGTCCTAAACTAATGTGGTTGTGGTACCTTACAGGTCTGGTGTGAGAAAGTCTTTCATCTCAGAGGTGCTAAGGGATTCCTTTATATCTTTTTTAATTAGATGTGACATAATGGTTGTACATTACTTTGAGTATAAGAAGCAGTGTGCCAATTAATACCATAGTTGGGGAATATGAGGGTGAAGTTGCCACTTGCTACCTGCATGCTCCACCTCACCTGGTGGACTGCTGGCCTCAGAATGCTTCCTGCCAGGACCAGGTCCCAGGTACCCAGCCAGGAACACCTGTTCCCCTTGGGAATGGGATAAAGACCGGTAGGGTCGCCGCCAAAAGGGGCAAAACTAAAGGGGGGGTTGCCGCTTCAGGGGGAGCAAAGGCAAGTCCATTTGGCTGGTAGGGGAGGGTATATTTTAATATATTTTAATTTAATTAATTTAACTGTATTTTGATGTTAACTGTATTTTGATTAATTTAATTGTATTTAGTTAAGGTAAGGTGATGAATTTTAGTTGTGTATGTGTTATGTAATTGTTTATGCATTTTTGTAAACCGCTTTGATCTGTTGGAGTTTTTTAATTTATTATTATTATTATTATTATTATTATTATTTCATTCATGTCCTGCTTGGAGACTCCCAGCAGGCATCAGGTCAGCCTCTAATGCTGCTATACAAAGACCTTTGATATGATTGTTTTATGTTCTTAATCACAGGCAGGAAAAAAATACTGGAAAAGCTGGAAATGATTTCATGCACTTCCTTTTCATATGCAATATGGCTTCATTATACTTCCAAAGTTAAACTTGTGAACAGCTGTTGAAAACATTTCTGTTTGCAACCTATTTCTATCTACGCATACTTCAGCTATCTTCAAGTTCAGTGATGATGTTCCTGGCAGCCAAGTTATCTGATAATCTACCAGATACTAGCCTGAGATGGAAGCTTCAATGAATTCAGTGAGAAATTATCTCTCAGAGGTTTCCACTCAATTTGCAAGCAGAAAAAAGGGGGGAAATTGCACCCATTTCTCCATAGGGAGAGGAAATTCACCAACAAATTTATCACAGAGCAGACAACACCATTTACAGTGACCTTATCATAGATTCAAATTCTCCCCAACTTGGATGCCATTTTGCATCTTCTAAAATATCACATTTACTATTGGTCCAGGGATTTCTAGTGTTTGTGTGTGTGGGGGGGGGGGGGGGGGGGTACCAGAGAAAAAATGGGGGGAAAGGGAAAAGTCTAAGATACATAGGAAATAGGAAAAAATGATAGAGAATTTTCAGTCAAAATTCTGGAAAGCAGTATTTCTTTTTTGGTATGATAGAAGAAAAAATATTTAAGAAATTTTCTGAGGGAAAAATATATTATGATAAACTGGGAGAAAGCTGTGATATAAACTAAATGAACAACTAAATAATAATAATAAATAAATAATAAAAGTTTTATTTATATGCCGCCCTTCCTCCGATCAGGGCGGCTCACAACATATTAAAACATACAAAGTTAAAAGCACAACTAAAACAAAACAGCAGTAAAATGCCCCATAGCCCAGCCTCTTGGCCACGGAAGAGGAGGGAGGCCCACAGGATATTTATTCGGGGAATGCCTGCTGGAATAGGAAGGTTTTGAGATCCTTCCTAAATTGGGCCAGGGTAGAGGACGAGCGGAGCTCGGTGGGCAGCGCATTCCAAAGGGCTGGGGCAGCTATGGAGTAGGTCCTCCGAGTCGTGGAGACTAACCTAGCCCCAGGCACCTTCAGTAGCTGCTGCCCAGACGTTCTGAGGGTGCGAGGCGGAATGTACGGGGAGAGGCGGTCCTTTACATATACATAAATTTTGTATCATTTCTAAAAATGCACCACTTGAAATGCTCAGCAAGCTTACCTTTTAAGTGCAATTACATAGAGCATTAAGTACATGGCATGCAGCCAAGTATCACTCTTTCCTCTTTATGTAAAGTACATGTCAGTGCGGTCCTAATTTGGAATAATATCAGCATATATACATGAGTAAAGTTTAAAATCTTCTCAAATGATATTCTCATTGAAAAATCTAGTGCCCTCCTCCCATTGGAGATAATGGGGCTTTTAAAAAAAAAACCTTGGTGGGGGGATTGGAACCACATATGGTTTCTATGCTTCATCCTTTTAAAGTAAAATCTTGATTGATGCTTAACAAAACATGTAGTTTAACACTCAGTTTAATGTATTGTTGAGTATCCCTGTTGAGAAGGCATTCATTCAAACAAAAATAACATTTGACATTAATGCAAACGACTTAATGAGTGGTGGCTGATAATATATTAGTTTTTCTTCCTTAGAAGTGTGCCTTAGAACCACAGCCATTGAAAAGTAAAAAGTCCCACCTCTCTCATTTTAATAAAATGAGATCTTGAACTAAAAAGAAATAATAGAATCATAGAGTTGGAAAGGGTTCTATAGGCCATTAACTCCAACCTTGTCCTCAACACAGAAAATCCACGTAGAGCATCCCCAACAAGTAGCTGCCCACCCTCTTTTTGAAGATGTGCAGAAAGACCCCACAACCTCTTTAAAGGGTTCCATTTCTGTGGGGTAATTTAAGTTTCCTAACACTTCAGCCTTTGCTAAGGAAACAAAAATATTTAAATATCAAAAATACCACAGCCAGTCCTGTTAGGGTCTAGCTTTAAATCAGCAGAGTAGCAGAGGATGGTTCTAACTGTGCTTCCCTAAGAACTGAGACTGACTCCAAAAACAACAAACACATAGCTTGTAGTTTAAAACAAAAGTTTAACAATGGGTTTAATCTATATTTACATAGAGGCTATTTTCTAATCTAGCTAGTGAATAGTTCAGGCAAAGAAAACTTTATCTCATCATCTTTCCAAAGAAAATTGAGAAAGGAGAGAGATGGAGGACCAACAGTTCACTTGAAAATCTTGAGGGAATATCTGTTAGTCCCAAAGAGGGAGTGACATAAGTCAAACTGTTAGTTTGAATGAGAGAGGGAGAAGGAGAGGGAGAGGAGAGTTTGCATACACAAATTCCCTATCTATCTCAGGAGCAGGAAAGAAAATGCAAAAATCTTCCAACAATTTCTGAACCACTCTTGCTGTCAAGATGTTCTTCTTAATGTTCAAAAGAAATATACCCTCCTGTAACTAAAAATCAATAGACCTGTTTCTATCCTCTGGAGAAACAGAGAACAAACCTGAAACCTTCCTCCTCTCTGTAACAGCCCTTTAGATGTTTAAAAAGTGCAATAATACAGGGATGTAGCCAGGATTTTAGGAAGGGGGGGTCCAGACTAAGTGCCACCATTATAATGGGGCTTGGGCGTGGCAGCACAGCAGCACGCACCATTCATTTTTCTAATGGAAGGGGGGGGGTCTGGACCCCAAGAACCCTCCCTTGGCTACGTCCCTGAATCATATAACCCCCACATAACCCAAAGAGTCTGTTGATTTTTAACCATGATATTTGTATTAATTTACACTTTTATAGTATTGTTTTAAATTTGTTATAGTTATATTTTATTAATTTTATAATTTTGTTTGTGGTTTTAGATTGTGCGCCATAGGCAATCTTTTCTTTCTATTTTGGATTGTTGTTTTTTTCTCCTTTGTAAAGCACTATATAAAGCCTATGGTGGTATACAGATAAATGTAATAACAACAACAACAACAACAACAACAACAACAACAACAACAACATGGGATTTAAGTGTCAATAATTTTTTAAAAAATATTTTATATATAAGAAAACCTCATGATAGGTTCACCTTATGTTTTCCATAAGTCCCTTGAAGACAGACAACGACGATGACAACAACAACAACAACAACAACATCCAAACAAACACAAAATGAAACATAGGCTGATTATATTAATTTGACTGGCATTTGCATATAAAAACCAATTTTGGGAGAAATTCAGAAACAGAGTATTGAAAAATGTTGACTGAAATTTCTGTAAAACTAAATGTGTTGTTTCATTTGACACAAGTATTGATTTGAATAGCACTTTATAGACTGGGGAAGGTGGGCTGACTGGACCTACTGCATGTGAGTCTCTCTCTCTCTCTCTCTCTGGCTTTGCTTCACGAATGAAGATTCAGGAAGGACTCATCCCGGGCTTTCTACAAGCGCGTTGGTGACTAAAAAGGCCAATCTGGGACAAACAGGTCCGGTTGCAGAAAGCACAGCAGAAAGTCTCCTTGGGTGATGTTTCCAGGTTGTGGTTCTTTCTGCGTTGTCGTTTCTCTTCAAGACTCGTTGGGTGTGCAGCATCGTGGATAGTGCGTCTCCATGCCTCCCGATGCGAGGCCAGGGCAGACCATTGTTGGTGATCAATTTGGCCAAGCCAAATTATTTTTCAGGGAGTCCTTGTATCTCTTCTTTGGGGCGCCCCCTTATGCTGACCCGTGGCGAGTTCACCGTAGAATACTATTTTTGGGAGGTGATGGTCCTTCATCTTAGAAACATGTCCTGCCCAGTGCAGCTGCATCCTCAATAGCATGGCCTCAATGCTGGTGATCCCTGCTTGCTCAAGGACAGCAACATTTGTCACATAGTCAGTCCAGTATATTTAGAATTGTGCGTAAACAGAGCTGATGAAAGCGTTCAAGGAGTCGTAGGTGTTGGTGATAGGTGACCCATGTTTCAGACCCATAGAGGAGAATAGACAGTACAATGGCTCTATACACACTGATTTTTGTGCTTCGCCTCAAGTGTTTGTTACTCCAGACTCTTTTGTGAAGCCTTCCAAATGCACTATATGCCTTTGCCAGTCTGTGATTGATCTCTTTATCATTCTTGGCGTCTGAGGAGATGATGCTTCCCAGGTAGGTGAACTGTTGGACGGACTTAAGCACAGATGTGCCTACAGTGATGTGGGGATGGTAGTGTTCTTCCTGAGGTGCCGGCTGGTAGAGAACTTCCGTTTTCTTCAGACTGACTTCCAGTCCAAACAGCTCTGCAGCTGTTGCAAAGCAGGATGTCAGGTGCTGCAGAGCTGCTTCCGTATGGGCAACGAGGGCAGCATCGTCAACAAAAAGCAGCTCATGGACTAGATGGTTTAGAGTCTTAGTGCGGGCCCTCAGGCGGCTTAAGTTAAATAGGCTACCATCAGTACGGTAGCGTATATAAAGGCCATCTTCTTCTTTGAGATCTGCCATAGCCCTTTGGAGCATCATGCTGAAGAAGACTGTAAATAGAGTTGAAGTGAGAACACAACCTTATTTCACACCATTAGTTATTAGAAAGGGCTCCGAGAGAGCATCGCCATATCTGACTTGACCTTGCTGGCTTTCATGTAGCAGGATGATCATTTTGAGGAATTTGGAGGGGGGGGGCATCCTAGTCATTCCAGGATCTACCACAGACCTTTTCTACTCACAGTGTCGAAGGCTTTGGTGAGGTCGACAAATGTTACATAGAGTCCTTTGTTCTGCTCTCTACATTTCTCTTGCAGTTGTCTAAGGGCAAATACCATGTCTGTAGTGCTCCTATTAACTCTAAAGCCACATTGGCTTTCAGGGAGAAGTTCTTCTGCAATAGCAAGAACTAATGTGTTCAGCAGTATCCTTGCATGTGAGTAGG
>NC_056522.1:50545697-50555112 GCF_019175285.1 Sceloporus undulatus | reverse complement strand
ATTATTATTATTATTATTATTATTATTATTATTATTATTATTATTATTATTTTCTCCCCATCATCATCTTGACATAAATGACTTACACAGCTACAATTTCCTCATATTGGGGAATGGGGAAAGAATCCCAGTTGACACCCATTTTAATAATAATAAATAAAAATTTTATTTGTATACCGCCCTTCCTGTGATCAGGGCAGTGCACAGCAAATCAAACAATACAATACATCAACACAGCAAATCAAAATAACAACAGTACAAATACAATAAAATTGTTAAAACCAATATTAAAACCCCGTCAACCAGCCATCACTGCTGTCAGAGGGGGGAAGACTAGCTGGAGCTTGTGTCGGGGAATGCTAGTCAGAACAGGAAGGTTTTTAATTCCTTCCTGAACTGGGCCAGGGAGGTGGCCGAGCGGAGCTCTATGGGCAGTGTATTCCAGAGGGACGGGGCGAAGATGGAGTATGACCTCCTTGCTGTGGAGGCTAATCTAGCCCCCGGGACCCTCAGTAGTTGCTGCCCAGATGTTCTGAGGGTGCGGGGCGGAATGTATGGGGAGAGGCGGTCCTCAAGGTATCCTGGGCCCAAGCCATGTAGGGCTTTATAAGTTATAACCAACACCTTGTATTGCGCCCGGAAGCGAATGGGCAGCCAATGCAGATCTTTAAGTACAGGTGTAATATGACTGGCCCTGGAAGTACAAGTGACCAGTCTGGCTGCCATATTCTGTACCATCTGTAGCTTCCGGGTATGGTACAAGGGTTGCCCCATGTAGAGCGCATTGCAGAAATCCAATCAAGAGGTTACCAGAGCATGTACTACTGTTTCAAGGTCCCTCTGGGCCAGGTATGGGCGCAGCTGGCGAATAAGCTGAAGCTGATAACAGGTGCTCTTGACCGTCACATTCACCTGAGCTGTAAGGTGAAGCGACGAATCAAGAAGCACCCCCAGACTGCGTACAGAGTCCTTCACAGGAAGCGTGATCCCGTTCAGGACAGGTGGAACCACCGCCATTCCTGGACCAGGGGAACCTATCACAAGTACCTCCGTTTTCTCTGGATTCAGACTGAGTCGGTTTTCCCTCATCCAGCCCATTACTGACTCCAGACAGGCCACAAGAGGAGAGACACCATCCTCAGTCACTGCATCAGTCGAAGACATAGAGAAGACTATTTGGGTGTCATCAGCGTACTGATAACCCCGCGCCCCATGTCTCCGGATGATCTCTCCCAGCGGTTTCATGTAAATGTTAAAAAGCATGGGAGACAGAATGTCTCCTTGAGGGACCCCATATGTAAGGGCCCTCTTATCGGAGCACACGTCTCCCAGCTGCACCATCTGGAACCTCCCAGAGAGGTAGGACCGGAACCACTGGAGCGTAGTGCCCCCGATTCCCACCTCTGCCAGGCGCTCCAGAAGGATACCATGGTCTATGGTATCGAAAGCCGCTGAGATGTCCAAGAGCACCAACAGGGACACGCTTCCCCTGTCGATGCCCAGACGGAGATCATCGACCAAGGCGACCATGGCCGTCTCAACCCCGTAACCCGCCCGAAAGCCAGTTTGAAATGGCTCTAGATAATCCGTTTCATCCAAGATTGATTTTGAAACTCACATTTTTAAGCATGTTTATGGAGAGAAAATATGACTCTATTTGGGGCCAGGAGGGATGAATTTGATGGGGTCTGGAGAGGTCAAGGGTCACAAAAACACCCCTAGAGTTGCATGGACTCCCAGGTTCATGTTTTGCCCATTCCTGTCATAAAACATTAAATGTAACACAGAGTTGCTCTGAAATACCATTTCCTTTCTATAACTTTCTATAAATGTCTCCCATACAAGTACTGCTAAACAGTGTCAAATGAGATAACTGTAGAATTAAAAATAAGATGTGAGCTGAGTAGTCAATGCTGTAAAATTAATTTAGAGCATACCAAAATTAGTAAAACCCAGGGAAGTCAGTGACTTTGATGTTGATCCATGCCAATTTTTATAAATTATAAATAAAAACATGAGAGCAGGAAAAAAAAATTAAGTGGCACAGAGGGAAAAATATTGCTTCAATTGAGATTTTGATTCATCAAAATGCATTATAGAGAACTCATGTAATGGAAATTTTTTAGGACTTAGGCTTATTTATGCAATCCATTATCCTCAAATAGTTAACACATGAACTTCATGTAAAGTACATGCCTGCGTGGTCCTAATCTGGAATAATAGCAGCATATATAGTAATAAATGAACTTCCTTCAACCTCAGATTTATTCATCCAAATTATAGAATAAACCTGTGTCTGAAAAAGAAAAAGAAACAAAAGAAAAGGAACTTTACAAAAGAAAGAATTGATGGAGAAACTGGATAGAACTGACTGTATTCTAAGACACAACCATGAACTTTATTGCACAGGGCTCCAGGCATGGATAAGAACGGGACAAAAGGAGCCTGGAAGGGAATGGTAAGAGTGGGGGATGCATTTTACTGCACACAAGGAAGTCCCTCACTCGTTCTGTTCCCTTTCCTTCCATTCCCAATACATTACCAGAGGAGGAGATTTCTGAGAACTGTTTTGAAGAACAGTTCTCAAAAATCGCCCCCCTTGGAACGGATGGGGAATGGATGGGGAATGGAACAGAATGAGTGAGTAAAATGCATTCCCCACTTGTTCCATACTCGTTCCTGGCCCCTTCAGTTCCATTCTCGTCCCATGCCAGCAGCCCATAGTACGATAAAGTTTCATATTAGTCTGTTGTACCATTAAAAGATATAAAGTAATCTGTAGCAACTTTGAGAGTGAGAAGAAGAAATCTTTTTCTCAGCGTCAAACATGCTACAGGGTTCCTTTATATCTTCACATGCAAAATGAACTAAAAATTCATCTGGACACCAGTGACCTTCCGGCTCATAAATATATCCATTTGAGCTAGGAAACTGTTTAATAATAATGTTATTACATAGAAGTTCTCTAGGCAAGTGAAGCAATAATTTGTGAAATAATGCTTTGTATGTCTTAGTCAAGAACAGAATTCTTCCAAACTTCAGGCGATGCTTTTAAATTTTGTTAAGTTCTCTGAGGGTTTGGTTTTTTAAAAAATGGGTGTAAGATCAATCAATTGATCCATTTTTATTTGCTTTAAAGCATAGGTCATCATAAGGCTGAAAATTTGGCATATGTAATAATATATAAAATGACAAGAGAGTTGAAAATAATAGATAGAGGCGAGTTATTGACCAAGCTGTCACATAATGTAGAGATTTAAATCTGAAATTCTCTTCAACACCATATAGCATTCAACTTCTCAAAATCTTATTTTTCTCCAATAGCTTTCTCTGAAAAGAGAGCAAATGTAACCTAATTGTCAGGATTGTTCAATAAAAAGCATATTTTGGGCAATATCATCCTGAAATATTGTTCCAGCTAGCAAGTCAGATATAAATGTAACCCAAGGCCAGGAACAGAGTAGGCAACACAATAGTTAATGGGCTGTCTTTTCTATTACCCTCACACCACAAGTACAGAGTGTCTGATCCTATAAACATTTAATACATTGAACTCCAAGGACCGTTACTGACCTTGCCATGAGGCTGCTTACTTCAAGCAACAGTTTGTGAAATGCTGTTAAAAAATTTCATTTATCCACCCCCTGTGTGCTTAGCACAAAACATTTTAGATGTATGTACATTTTTAAAAGGAATAAACACATTTGTGGGGAATTATTTATTTATTTATTATTTTCCCAGCCCACAAGGGCTCCTGAGGACAATTAACAAATAAAGATGAATTCAAACAACACAAAGACAAAAACATTTTAGAAACAATTTAAAATTTTTTTAAAAACTCCTAAGAGCAATGCAAGACAATCCTAGAATCTAGTTTTGAAACCATCAAAACTGCCATTTCAAACACTGAATGCCAAGTAGAACAACACTATTTTGGCTGCCAACAGAAATGTCAAAGAGATGGGGCCAGTCTAACTTCCTTGGATAGGGGCAGGGGTATCACTGCAGGGTGCAGACCATACCTGGTGACACCTCAGAGGGAGGTGTCACCCAGTGTGCTGATGGGAAAGGGCTGCCTTCTGGGTCTGGCAGGTTTGCTAGTTGGGCAGGAAAGCAAGTATCCTTCCTTTCTCATGTGGCCAGAAGCTCCAGCAGACCTGGAAAAGGCTGTTGAAGAGGGCAGGAGCTGTATTAACAGTGAGCTGCACAAGGGGTAAAATATACTAGGTACTCCACTGGGTAGGCGGTTGCACAGTGAAGGAACTGCAACAGAGAAAGCCCTGTTACGTGTACATACTAACCTAACTTCACAAGGTGTTGAGCCATGCAACAGAGCCTCCTCTCTTTGATATCAGTGGCTATTAGCCATAAAGATTATAAGCTCTTACAAGGGCAGAAGCTGTATCCTTCTGAATAGCAGTCACTAAAGAACAACAATTGGAGAGTGATATAGTTTTCATATCCTGTTTGTGGGCTTCTTGCAGAAGTCTATTTGGCCATTACAGAATCCTGGCCTAGGTAGATCTTTAGTAGAATCCAGCAAGACTCTTATGCTCTTAAGCATAAAGTTTGTAGTTAGGGTTACTATCAAAGACAACCAATTACTACAGTTTCTCAGATCATAAACTTGTTGGGGTTTTTTATTGCGATAATCATTTTTTGGGGAAAACTGAACCATTTTAATAATTTTATTATTTTATTTTATTGTAATCAGTGAAGTGAATTTGTATGCCAACTTTCCATCAAGTAGTTAACAGTATAATGGAAAAATTACTGAAAACGAATAACACATTAAAAACCAATTGAAGCACAGGCAGAATGGCAGATAATAATAATATAATAAAAATAATAAAATTTTATTTTTATACCGCTTTTCCGTGATGATCAAAGCAGTGTACAGAAAATGCAATAAAAACAATACAGAGTAAAAATTTCAATAAAAACATAGCAATAACACTATATTAAAACATTACATTAAATAAATAAATCCAATTACCCCAAATCAAAGCCAGCTGAATTGTTAATCCATGATGCCAGTACATATAGGGGGAAGCCACATAGTATCAAGGGACATGGGGGAAAGCCTAGTGGGAAAAAAAAGGTTTTAAGCTTCTTTTTGAACAAATCCAGGGAAGTGCTGGAACGGAGCTCATCAGGAAGGGTTTTCCAAATTTTAGGGGCTGAGATGGAGAAGGCCCTTTGCGAGGTTGACGCATATCTCGCGGTTGGAACCCTCAACAAGTTCTTCCTGGCTGACCTGAGTGTGCGGGGCGGATTATATGGGGAGAGGCGGTCCTCCAAGTAGCCTGGGCCCAAGCCATAACCCCCCCCCCACCTATCCCCACACACAAAATACTGTCTGTGGTCATAGAGAAGTCCTAGAATAAAAGCAAATATGGACTTTTGAGGTTATATTTATATGGCATTTTACTGCAGTTGTATTTTTTAAAAAATACAAAATAAAAACAGCAACATATTTCTAAGTTTCCAAGACACAGAAGGCCTGTTTTAAAGTAAAGTATGAAATAAATGGAGAGCGAGTGGAGAAATGACAGTGTACCAGCTGCCTGTGCAGAAATGTTGATAGGAAAAATGTGTAAGGCAAGAAAATAATAAGAGCTTCTGGGAGCCTTGAGGAAACTTTTTACCTTTGAGACTGGTTTGTTTAACCCCATGAACCAGTGCTCAGTCTCTGTCATACTGGATCAAATTCTCCCAGCTAGAAGAAGAAAATTAGTTTGTGGCATGGGAGCTGGTTGTTGCTATTTTCCCTTGTGGTATTCCAACATGTATTGATGCTTCCACAGCCTGAGAACAATGTCTGCTGTGCTCCAGGGCAAAATGAACTATTAACTCCCATGATCCAGGACACACACACACACACACACACACACACCATGCATTGTGTGAATTGTGGTGTATTCCTGACCTGTATTGTTGACCCCCCTTGGAATTCTAGTGTGCTGGAGGTTAGAAGTAGTGTTAGCCTTGAAGTTAGGATTAGGTCTAACTGTATATGTTTTTGTATTTACTCTCTCTTTCTTTTTTCTCTCTCTCTCTCCCTATATATATATATATATATATGGGATTTTGACTAAGAATTCCAGTCTCTCTCCCTGCTCCTGTTGGGGCCAGAGTATGTCACTTCTGCTTCTAGTTATCATAATATATTACATTGGCTGGGAAATAAGGAATAGTTTTAATGGCCAATTTTTGTTCTAGCTGTTTTTTAAATCTGAAAACAAGCCCGAGGGAGGGGACACTCTGCTTATGGCAAGTGGATGAAACTCCGGGACACTGTAAAAGTTTTCAGCCTTCAGATGACAATATTGTAGAATGCTTACATTGTAGAACTAGTTTTGTGTGGATATTGCAAAACAAACAAACTGAAAGATGACTCTAGACAACTAAACTGTTGTGTCCAGGCATTGAATAAACTCCAGACAGGGTCCCCAACCAAACATTTAGGATATTTGGCTGAGCAGAAGAACACTGGAAAAACCCATTGGCACATCAAAACAAAGCCCCAACAAAGCCAGCATCTGTACATAGAGAGATCTTGTAGCACTTATGTGACTAACTGAAAGAAAGAAATTGGCAGCATGAGCTTTCATAGACTTCATTGTGCTTCCTCAGATGCATCTGAGGAAGTAGACTGAAGTCTACGAAAGCTCATGCTGTGAAGAGTACAAAATCACAAAGTGAGAGTCATGGCATGGTGCAATGAGCTCTGAAGATGAATTTATACAAATTAATAATAGTTAAACATGTCAATCACTGGGCTACCACATTGTTTATTATCAGCCTTGCATGTACTTAATGTCTATTGTAAAGTCATAAACATGATATATGCTAATCTGTTCCATCTTGGTGAGCAGTTGGTCAGCACAAACATTTTTTCTTCTTACTAAACTCAGCATATCAACACACATCATCTCCCATGTCCAGCCACCCATAATGTACTCTCTGTGACTATCCACTCATGTGTGCATGGGCATATGTCTCCATCTACAATGCTGCCAATTTCTTTCTTACAGTTAGTCTCAAATGTACTACAAGAGCTCTCTATGTACTGATTCTACAGACTAACATGACTGTATCTTTGAATTAAGCCAGCATCTGTTTCTCATAGCAGCTAGGTACTTCTGGGAAGGCCACAACCAAGACATGAAAGCAATAGCTATCCCACCAACTAATATTGATTGCCATATCATCTCTGAACTTGGAATCTCATTCAGTTATCATGCCTAATTAGAGTTGCTATATCTAGTCTTCAGAAAACATTCAAATTCCTTTAAAACCACAGAAAGTGCTGACCATCATAATGTTTGGAGTATAACAATATGAGTTTAAAATATAGCCTGATGCTTTCATAAAGTTCCAAAAAATTAGTGAAGCAAGACTTTTATTTTAAAAAATAATTCTTCTTGAGTAACACTTGGTCTTGTTTTTTAATCATTATACCTGCAATAAGGAAACTTATTAATAAGTAACCTCCAACTACTGTGCATTGCCTCAGGGGGCCCTGATGGGTTAAGAAGAAATAAAAAATGCCTTGAATAAGTATCTAATAAATAATAATGATTCCATTGTAGCAAAGGTGCTACAATGATTTGAGTCTGTATAAGTATACCAAAGTGGATCTACCTGCAATAGGCGATTTGTTATTTTTCAATAAGACATGAAGCCTAGCTAGAGCATCTATCTATCATCTCTATTCGACATGATCACTAGAATCATAGAAGAGATCACCCCACAAGGCTATCTAGTCCATGACTATTACTTGAAGGAATATGAAACTAAGGAGCTTATCTCATTGCTTGTGAAACCAATTAATTCTAGCCGGCTTAAATCTTAAATCAGGTGGCATCCTGATGTTATCAAATGGATTTGGCTACCTAATCCACTGCCCAGGTGCATCCTGGGTCTATCCCCGCTTTCAGGAGGGCTCTGGCAGCCATTTTCTTAGATCAGAAAACTTCCGGATCTGAAAAGATCTAGGAGGAAGTAGGAATGGACCCAGGATGCATTCATACAGCAGATTAGGCGGCCAAATCCATATGATAACATTAGGATGACACCCGATTCAAGATTTAAGATGGCTAGGCATAAAACAGTTTTACAAGAGATGCGATAATCTCCTAAAGCACTCCTGAGAAATGACCATTCAACCTCTGTTTAAATATCTACAGAGAAAGAGTCCACCCACCCCCCAATGCCAATCATATGCATGGAAGCACATAGTTTTCTTTAGGGGCAAAATAGCTGTTGAGAAGTTCTGCCTTTTTGTTCTGTCTGTTAGCATTTTACCATTCTTTGGCCCGTTACAAACGGGCACCCTAGTATGCGATGAGTGTGTACTAGGGTTAGAAAGGGGAGTTACTTCTTGATGCCCCTAACCCTAGTATGGACCCCGTCCATACAAAATGGCGGCACCCTATACAGATGGGTGCCGCCATGCCTACGTCACCACCGCGCCGCCTCCAAACGAGGCGCTGTGGTTGTGACGTCGTTGTGCCACGCGAGGACGCCTAGAGCGCCCTTTCCACGGTGCAAGAAGGAGCTCCGAAATGGAGCTCCTTCTGTGGTTTGCGTTGCTGGTGCAGCCTTTAGACAGCTGCGCCAGTGACGCAAGGGAGAAAGGGGCCGAGTGGCCCCTTTCTCCTCCTCCCTGCCGACATCGGGTGTCCTTGGGGCATGAAGCCCCAAGGACACCTCTTTCCAGGCCGCGGGGAAGCAGCCTTTTGCCGCTTCCTCGTGGCCTGGAAAGCGGCAGATTGGGGCCTCAGAGGCTGCCATTGTGGCAGCTGAGGCCCCGATACAGCGAGGAAAGGGCTGGTTACAGGCCCCCCCAAAGGGACGGTCTGTAACGCGCCTTACTGAGCAGCTGAAAGATGCTCAGATCTTTCATCTTGAAAACATTAAATGTTTTGGATCTGGGTTATTTGAAGAATCAGCTATATCCTGACAATCCTGTTCACTTTCTGAGATGATCATTGTCAATGAACCAACTTGTTGCTCTTGAGTTTGGATCTTTACGATACAGGGCATTAGAAATAGGACTTTCATGGTCTTCACAAGATATGTAACTGGTTCAGTCTGTTGATTCATTGAAGTCTGGATGTGGCTTGTGTTAAATGGTACATTGGTTTACAGTTGTAAACCGCTTACAGACTGATTAGTGCATATGAAGCAGTACATAAATGAAGCTGCTATTGCTATTCTTAAATTTGTTTCTAAAAGACTTAGGATTTAAAGACTTGTTCTATTAATGTGGATTCATTATGTGATTGTAGTTGCAGCCATATATCAAGGATGAGACAGGAAAATCAGACGAGCTCTTAAAGAGGTACTATTCCAGTGTGACTCCTCTAGCTGCCTCCTGTTGCATGCTGGGATTGGCAGTTTTAAGGAG
>NC_056522.1:50542006-50545297 GCF_019175285.1 Sceloporus undulatus | reverse complement strand
AGAAGTTCAGCTCCTTAAAACTGCCAATCCCAGCATGCAACAGGAGGCAGCTAGAGGAGTCACACTGGAATAGTACCTCTTTAAGAGCTCGTCTGATAAACACCATACTTTGTCAGAAATCTGGATTGGAGATTAGGTCTTGGGGTCTAAATACCTAAAAGCACCAGATCCCATCTGATATTAGAAGCTATGCAGGGTCAGCCCTAATCAGTATTTGGATGGGAGACCGCTAACGAATATCAGGTGCTGTAAGCTATATTTTAGGGGGAGGAACTGGCAAAACTACCTGAGTATTTTTTACCTAAGAAAACCTCATGAAATCCATGGAGTTACCATAAATTGACAACAAAACATACGTACACACACATATGTGTTGCTACCAAACATACTTCAGGAGATGCAGTATATGTGGAAGGACCATGCCAGCTGATCTTAGACAATGGATAGATTCATATGGTGTTCCCTCAACTAATTTGGTTCAATGCCGTTTCAAATATGTGAAGCAGAAGCATGGTACATTCCAATCTTGGTAACATGTTCCAAATTGCATAGAAATTCTTCTGTGGATGTAAATCTATTTATTTTTGTCTAAAGATGCTTTCATTTCAAGATTCTTCTTTGCTCCCACATTGTTGATCCATTCTAATTTGAGATGCAGACCACTGAGACTCATGACATCAAACTTGTAACATTAATGGATCAAACAAAAAATTATAAAATATTAATGCAGAATAAATTTGATTACTTTAAAAAGCACATAATACAAGGGAGGTGTCAACAGCATCATGGCAAACAGAAGATACTCTTTTGCATACACAAAACCAAAAAGTCCTTCCCATTTCAGCTTTCTTGAAACAGAATAATGTTATATAATGTTTGAATCCTGCCCGTTCCCCAACCACCATTGCTTACAGCAGAAAGAGAGCCTACAATAAGCATCTATCAAAAAGAGTTTAATTAAAACATTAAACATCATGCCTTCTTTTCCGGCAATAAAACCTCACCACCAAGTTAATTATTTAATGTAAAGTATTTGCTTCTCTCTGTCTGTATATGAGAGATTAACATATTAATGCAAATGTAATTATGTTGTAAAATTCATTTTTAATTTGTGCTGTATTTCAGTTTGTAAGGTTTCTGTGACATTTGCCCCCCCTTTTTTTCTTTTCTTTTTTCTTTTTTTGCTAACCTCAAACATAGAAGGACACATCACCTTTATGACTGTTGTTATACTTTCTTTGTTTCTTAGTGAAGTCTGAAACCCCAGCTTTGTCCAGACTATTGAGGCAGATTCACTTAGGATCAGGGAAATGTAGAAAATGCAGAGATGGACACAGTTAAAGCCCCTCCTCATAGAATCACAGAATCAAAGAGTTGAAAGAGACCACAAGTGCTATCCAGTCCAACCCCCTGCTATGCAGGAAATCTAAATCAAAACATCCCTGACAGATGGCCATCAAGCCTCTGTTTAAAGACCTCCAATGAAGGAGACTCCACTACACTCCGGGGGAGCATGTTCCACTGTCGAACAGCCCTTACTGTCAGGAAGTTCCTCCTAATGTTGAGGTACAATCTCTTTTCCTGTAGCTTGTATCCATTGCTCCGGGTCCTTGCTTCTGGAAGAGCAGAAAACAAGCTTGCTCCCTCCTCAGTATGACACTCCTTCAAATATTTAAACAGGACTCACATATCACCTCTTCACCATCTCTTCTCCAGGCTAAATATCCCCAGATCCCTAAGTCGTTCCTCATAGGACATAGTTTCCAGACCCTTCGCCATTTTAATCGCCCACCTTTGAGCACACTCCAGTTTCTGAATGTCCTTTCTGAATTATGGGGCCTGATCAAAGCAGAATACAGTTGCACTACTATTTCCCTTGATCTAGACACTGTATTTTTATTGATGCAGCCTAAAATTGCAGTGGCCTTTTTAGCTGCTGCATCGCACCGTTGACTCATGTTCAACTTGTGATCAGCTTGGACTCCTAGATCCCTTTCACATGTAATTTCATTCAGCCAGGTGTCCCCCATCCTATATCTGTGCATTTCATTTTTCCTCCCTAAGTGCTGTACCTTACATTTCTTCATGTTGAATTTCATTATGTTAGCTTTGGCCCAGCTTTCTAATCTATTCAGGTCATATTTAATTTTGATCCTGTCCTCTGGGGTGTTAGCTATTCCTCCTAATTTGATGTCATCTGAAAATTTGATAAATATGCCCCCAATTCTGTCATCCAAGTCATTGATGAAGATGTTGAATAGCACTGGGCCCAGGACAGAGCCCTGTGGAACCCCACTGGTCACTTCTCTCCAGGATGAAAAGGAGCCATTGTTGAGCACCTTTTGGCTTCGGTCAGTCAACCAATTACAAATCCATGTAACAATTACCTTGTCTAGGCCACATTTTACAAGCTTGTTTGCAAGAATGTCATGGGAAACATTGTCAAATGCCTAACTGAAATCAAGATATACTATATCCACAGCATTCCCCATCTATCAAGCTGGTAATTTTACCAAAGAGATACATTTTGTCTGGTATGACTTGTTTCTCTGAAACCCATGTTGACTTTTTTGTGATTATGGCATTGCTTTCTAGATGTTCACAGACTCTCTGTTTAATGATCTGCTCCAGAATCTTTCCTAGTACTGATGTCAGACTAACTGGATGATAATTGTTTGGATCCTCTTTTTTCCCCTTTTTGAAGATGGGGACAACGTTTGCCCTCCTCCAGTCTGCTGGGACTTCTCCTGTTCTCCAGGGGTTTTCAGAGATTATTGCCAATGGCTCCAATATTACATTTGCCAGTTCTTTTAATACCCTTGGATGTAGTTCATCAGGTCCTGGAGACTTATATTCATTTAGATTAACCAGGTATTCCTGTACTATCTCTTTACTTATTCTGTGCTGAAATTCCTCTATTCTGTCCTCTGTTCCATTATCCTCAGGTTGAGCACCCTTTGCCTTTTCTGAGAGGACTGAAGCAAAGAAGGTGTTGAGTAATTCTGCCTTTTTTTCTGTCATCTGTTAGCATTTTGCCATCTTCTCCATGCAGTGGCCCTACCATTTCCTTCTTCTTCCTTTTTCTGTGGACATATGCAAAAAAGCCCCTTTTATTGTTCTTAACTTCTCTAGCAAACCTGAGTTCATTCTGCGCTTTAGCTTTTCTGACTTTACCCCTACACATGCTTGCTATTTGTTTGAATTCCTCTTTGGTAATTTCCCCATTTTTCCATTACTTATAATCCTGCTTCGATCTTTGGAAGAGGAGAGAAATATAAATAAAAACTATTT
>NC_056522.1:50485616-50541996 GCF_019175285.1 Sceloporus undulatus | reverse complement strand
TTATTATTATTATTATTATTATTATTATTATTATTATTATTATTATTATTATACATGTTCCATTTAAAACTTAGATTAGTTGAAAGTTCCTTTGTCACCCATCCTGATTTCTTGAGACACCTCCCATTTTTCTTCCTCACTGGAACTGTTTGAAACTGAGCCTTTGGTATCTCCCTTTTGCAAAACTCCCATCTGTCTTGAACTCCCTTCTCTTTTAGTATTCCTGACCATGGGATCACCTCCAGTAGTTCCCTGAGTTTACTAAAATTAGATCTCCTAAAATCTAGAATGCATGTCTGACTATGCCTGGCTTCTCTTTTCCACTATACACTCGTCCCCCGGGTTACGAAATTAATTCGTTCCGGCGCCATTTTCGTAACCCGGGGGGACTTTCGTTAGCCGAATCCCCATAGGCGCTAATGGGGAAAAGCCGCGGCTGCGCCGCGGCTCCATTCAAAACAGCGCCGGCTTTTTTTCGCAAGCCGGGGAAACGTTCGTAACCCGGAAATAATTAATTAATTTATTTTTTTTCGTATCCCGGGAATTTCGTATCGCGGCGCGTTCGTATCCCGGGGTACCAGTGTATAACAAACTCCAGGAGAACATGGTCACTTCCACCTAATGCACCCCATTAACCAAGTCATCCCTGTTGGTTAGGATCAGATCTAAAATGGCTGATCCCCTTGTTGCCTCTTCCACCTTTTGGACAATGAAATTGTCTTCAAAGCAAGTGAGGAATTTGCTAGACCTTGAGGATTTGGCTGAGTTTAACTTCCAGCAAATATCAGGATAGTTGAAGTCACCATCACTACTACATCTCTCCTTTCTTAGTGTGTGGTCATCTGTCCTAGAAAGGCATCATCCAAGTCCTTCATCTGACTTGGGAGTTTGTAGTAGACTCCCACAATAACATTCTTGTTGTTTCCCCCTTTAATTTTTATCCAGATGCTCTCCACCTGGCTTCCATGACTGATGTCCTGGATCTCTTCACTGGTGTAAATGTCATATAATGCTATTCCTCCCCCTTTCCTATTATGCCTGTTTCTCTTTAAAAGATTATATCCCTATATTCCTACATTCCAATTATGAGACTCATCCCACCAGGTTTCAGTAATGTTTATTATGTCGTATTTGCTTTGTTGTGGTAGAAGTTCAAATTCATCTTGCTTATTTCCCATGTTTTGTGCATTAGTGTAGAGACATCTTAGACCATGTGTCACCTTTATTTGCTGCCTGTGCAAGTTTTTTTTGCCTCCCACTTTTGGGTCCTTGCACTGTTTGTCTTGTTCTCTCCATGACAGTTTGACTATTTTCTCCAGACCTTTTGCCTTCCAGAATTCTGTCTCCCTCCCCCACATAACTCAGTTTAAAGCCCTCCTTGATCAAAGTTTTGAGACTGTTGACAGAAACATTGTCACACTGCAGAGTCACAGTGGCAATGAAGAAAGAACCCACTTTTTGCTGGTTCTTTTTGCTGTGCAAGGGAGCTGCGCACTTTGTCCACTACAGCTCCCCTGTGTAGCAGAACAAGGCGTGGATAGACTGCCCTTTTTAGGCAGTCTGTGTCCTGCCATAGGCAGCCAAACTGTGTTTCTTTAACTATACCAGTGTTCGACCTGTGTTTCACTATAAATATGTGAGAAATTTGCTCTATCCATCTTCTTTTCAAAATCAATTTACCTGATTCTGCCCTTCCTAGATTCAATACAGCAGTTGATGCAATGCCTACTGCAAAATAATGTATTTGACAGCATTTAAACATTTGAAAAATGCCCCAAAACTCTGTGTACTTTTCTAAAATACCCCCAATTTGCTTTAGTCAGTGGAGGTATGAATCTGTGCATTCATTCATCTGAAAAATACATGAAAAGATGCATACAGATTTGCTTTCATTAAAAATACAGCACATGACACAGAATGGATGGAGAGGCAGGAAAAGGAGAAAGTCCATAGAAGAAGATTTGACAGATTTGCCTCTTTGGTTTCCACATGAAAGTATGGACATCATGAATCTAAACAGAAGCATAAAATGCAAACAGATACTGCAGCTAAAACATTTATACCCCAGGGCTGGAAAGATAAATATTCACCATCCATTATTCAATGGTCAGAATATCTTACTGCTTTAGTCACATGTATAGATTCTACAGATACAAACTTCAAGTTTCTCTCTCATTCTCTGCCTTGTACGCCAGTCAAAAAGTGCTCAAGGAAGCAGGTGGTCAGAGTGCAAGAGCTGTGGGATAGTTAGTCCAATCCAGGTCAGCCACAGGTTATCTGAGCAAGATGAAGGGAGAAGCACAAGGGTGGTCCTCAGCAGGTCCAGACATAATTGCAGCAGGTCAGTTGTCCAGGTCCAAAAAGCCAGTATGTCAAAATGTTCTCAGTTCAAAATCATGAAAACAGGAACACTAGGGAATGCTACCAGTCAACAAGATAAGAAGGTTGTCATCACCAAAGCTGCGAGGGAACGGCAGGGATCTTTATGGGCAACTCTTTCAAGGAAGGAAGGGCACAGGTGTCTAATTAGGTCAGTGTCTATTTCTTAACAATTGTTGGGATTGGTGGTTTTTTTTCTTCCTCACTCAGCAAAGCATGGGTGTGTGTTAGTTTCAGCATCTTCAACCTCTACCATACGCTGCTAGAAGCAGTGTTCCCCACTACCTCATTCCCCAACTCCCTGGACTCAGAGAGACATCCATTATCAAAAGATGCCAATTCCTGGCAATCTGCCGCCTCCTCCTCCTCCTCCTCCTCCTCACCTGAGTCCTCCAAGGGGTGAGTTCTGTTATCCTCTCCCCTTCCTTCCTCTCTCTGGACATATAGTCAAGTTATATGTTCATATCTAGTTCATTATTACATCCTGTATATTTCTCTTTCCCTCTTCTTTTTCTTTATTGTTCTATTCCCCCCCCCCCTCACACACACACCTTTTGACAAGCAAGCTAAAGGCCTGACCATGTCATGGCTTTAATGTGTAAGCTGGGGTCATTCCATCTCCTCCACCAAGTCATTCTAAGCATGACTAGAAGTCATACTCCGTCTCTTTCCAGTTTCACTTTTTGACTGAGACCTGGCCCTTTGTGATTTGGAAGAGATGAGGGTAGTGGAATAAGGGGACACAGACCTCTATTGTGTGTCAGTTAGGGCATTTTTGATGGAATTTTGACTGAAAAAAAATCATCCATTTGAAAAAAAAAAGTGAGGTTGAGATATTTCAAGGGTACTGTGAGTGATTTGAGATGCAGTCGGTTAGACTGGAAGCTATGTCAAAGAAGAGAACATGACCTCTTTGTGTTTTATAAACTTTATTTGTAGCATGGCTCTTGACCATAAAGTGCATTTCTAACTAGCCAAGATGGACAAAGGCCAGCTGCACTGGGCTAACTGATTCTGTACTTATGTAACATTGGAAATTACACAGGAATAGCCATGTCTTGATCTAACTTTGTGCTGGACATTGTGGTGGCTGTCTATTTTAGCTAGATATAGAATCCCCATTTTTCAGGCTTTAAGCCTGAATTTCAGCATCTGAAAACTCTTGTCCAATCCTCACTGCAAAAGGGAGGGATCTCAAGATGAAAGCTTTGCTTTGAAAAATGTGTGTATGTGTGCCTATTCCTCCTTTGTTAGACTTAAGGAAAAAAATTCAAATATCACTTTCTGAACAATTGTGGTGATATTTAATGTGGTGATATTTAATTTAATTTATCACCAGAGCCAACCCTCATGGCATGAGAATGGGTTGTACCAAAGCTTATGGTTTGGGCATTGGAATCTTAGAGAATCTCTGACTTGGCAACGATTGCTAGATGGGATTTGTTCTTGTCTCTTTTTTGCTCCACTCTTTCTCCTCATTTTTCTCTCCTCTGCTGGCAGACCTCATCTAGCAGGGGAGTTCTGCCAACAGATTGCTCTGTTGGCAGATATCTTGGATCAGCCAGAAGAAAATGATTGTATCTAATCACTTACAACCGGCACACCCTTGAGTAAGAATTGCACTGCCCATCAGTTTGCAAAGTAGTGAGTTTTGTATACTATAAAAGACTGGTAATTTTTATCACCTTGCACATTTAAACAACTTTGTTGATACAATTATGCATGATGATTTATAACATAAAATGAAAATAAGCTCCTCCATTGTGATACAGGGCTTTTAAATATAGACCTATCTTAATTTAAATTTAGATAAGAAAAGACTTCTTTTTTAATTGGTACTGTTGGATTGAATTGGTACTGTTGGATTCAATAATTTAAAGCATCTTTGTGAGTCTTCTAAAAAGATTTATCTCGAGTTGAGTACCTGCAGAAGGGAGGGGGGAAATCTATTCGTTAGAGCTCCAAATTAAAATACTATTTTGGAGGGGGGGGGGGGCTCTTTAGGCTACCAAGCTAGGCTTTGTGTGTAGAAACGCTGGAGTTAAAGTTCAATTTGAGTTTAGGTTCAATTTCAGAAGAAAAGATGTCACAATATATGCAACAAAAAGAGTAAAGTAAGTTTTTTATAGAGGTAGTTTGGGGGGAAATTTCTAATGAATCCTATTCAACCATAAAATCACGCAGAAAATGAATCCTATCTGACAATGAAAAAAAAGTGAAACAAATTACAAGGTTCCTATATTCAAAGGACAAATTAATTTCATGTTTGGAATACTAATTGTACACTGTAGGGCCTATAACTATTTATTGTCCCTGCTTAGATTGTCACCAAAGTGGCAAGAAAAAAAATTACAAAGAATATGTCCCTGCCTATAGCACCAAAGGCGAATAAAACAAAGGCTCTTTGCACAGCAGTAAAACATAGTGAATACCATACAATCCATGATCTCTGGACACTGCATGTAACCAGAGTTTTGGAATTTGCTCCGGTTGTCCTATGAGACATGAACTGGGAGGAAAATGAATTTTAATGAAAGTGGTACTAGGCCTGTCATGAATTTAATTTGACATTTTTTTATAACTCATTGAAAAAGCAAGGAGAACAGCATGGAAAGAGATGGGACTGGCATAAGACAGTGATGCACCTTAACAATCTTAGAAATGTTTGGGTTCAGTGGCCTGAATCCTGGTTATGACTTATAAAATGCTGGTTACTACCCATCAAGCCAGATACAACTCAGTTCCAGGTTATCAGAAGGACCACATTCTGCAATATGAACCTACTTGGGTTTTGAGATTTTCCATAGAGGCCGTCCTCTCCATCATATTATCTTCTCGGGCACAACTAGTGGGAATGTGGTAGAAGGCCTTCTCTGTGTCTGCTCCCAATCTCTGGACCTCTCCTCTTAGAGAGGCAAGATTGTCTTTTCCCCTCCTATCCACCTGGTAGCTGGTTTTGTTTGTTTATTTGTTTCAACAGGCCTTTGGAGCTGACTGTTTATATGGAAATGGTCTTTTTGAATATTGTTTGAAAGTTGTTTCACAGTTTTTATGTTTTATTGATAAAAGGTTTTAATTTTACCTACAATACTTTAATTTTTGTAAGCTGCCTTGAGTCACAGCATTGGGAGAGAATGCAAATAAAAAAAATCCAAATTGGCGTAGACTCATTTGAGTCAATGAGGCTTACATGAGCATTGCCTCACCATTTATCAGTAGGTTTAGTAGGTTTTGTCTAATGGGGATTAGACTACCTTGGAGGCTGGTAGATACCTTCTTTGGAGGTCTTTAAATCAAGATTGGAAGGGCGTCTCTCAGGACTGTTTTACTTGTGTATTCCTGCAAGGCAGGATCTTCAACTAGATAACCTTTGTGGCCCCTTCCAAGTCTAAGATTCTATTATTCTCTGACTATCAATGGCACTCCCCTGTCTTCAAGTCATTTCTGTCTTATGGTGACCCTAAGGGGAAACCTATCAAGGGATATTTTTTTTTGCAAAATTTGTTCAGAGGGGTTTGACATTGGCATCTTCTGAGGGCAAGAGAGCTTGACTCATCCAAGATCACACAGTGTTTTCCATGGCTGAGTAGGGATTCAGTCTCTGATTTCAGAGTTATATGCCAATTCTCAAACCACTACACCACACTGGCCCCCATATGAATAATAATAATAATAATAATAATAATAATAATAATAATAATAATATTTATTTCTATCTTCTCGCCTCTCCCCATGGATCGAAGCGGGATCACAACAAGGTTAAAATCACAAAATTAAAATTACAACAACATTAAAACCACGATAAAATAAAAACATAAAACCTAAAAAACATCAAATCTAAAAATAATAGCATCCATCAATCAAGGGGTCAGCTGGACTCGTTCCATACTAATGATCTTCATAGGAGGTCAGGAAGATAAGCACGGTGAAAGAGTTCTGTCTTTACCGCCTTCTTAAAGATTTCTAGAGATGTAATAAGGCGGGTCTCTTCTAAGAGTCCATTCCAAAGTCTGGGGGCCACTATACTAAATGCCTTCAGGGAAGTAGAAATATGTTTGGATGATGGTACAGTCCGTCCTCGCCTTATGCAGGGGATCCGTTCCGGATCCCACCGCTTAAGACGAATTCCGCCTATGCTCAAGCCCCATTGGAAACAATGGGGCTCGTGCACGGCGGTGCGGGAGCGCGCGGGGCGCAACAGGTGTGTGTGGCCATTCAATTGAATGAGACATGCCACCCCTTCCACCCTGCCGCACCCCGCGGCTTGAGCGTGTATGCTCAAGGCCGCGTATGGCGCGCCCGCGTATGGCGTGGGTGCGCTGTATTTCCAACAAATTCTTCCCACTTGTTTTAAGAGTGTGGGGCGGATTGTATAGGGAGATGCGTTCCCGTAAGTAACCCGGACCCAAGCCTTGTACTGTGCCCGGAAGCTAATTGGGAGCCAGTGTAGATCTTGCAAGATAGGTGTTATATGGTCAAATCTTGAAGAGTTAGTGACCAGCTGGCTGCCGCATTTTGCACTAATTGAAGCTTCCGAACTTGATACGAGGATAGCCCCATGTAAAGCGCATTGCAGAAATCTAGACGAGAGATTACCAGAGCATGTACTACAGCTTCAAGGTCCTTTCGGTCAAGATAGGGTCGCAGTTGGCGTATCAAACGAAGTTGGTACCAAGCACTTCTGGCCGTCGCATCCACTTGAGATGACAAGTGTAAAGACGGATCCAGAAGTACTCCCAAACTGCGAACTTCATCCTTCAAGGGAAGTGTGATCCCATCAAGGAGTGGTGGACAAATTTCCCTCCCTGGACCTAAGGAACCTATGGCAAGTACCTCCATTTTCTCTGCATTCAGCTTGAGTTTGTTTTTCCTCATCCAGCCCATTACTGACTCAAGGCAGGGATTCAGAGGGGAGAAGTCATCCTTAGTCACTGTAGCAGTCGGGGGCATAGAGAAGCATATTTGGGTGTCATCAGCATACTAATAACCCCGCACCCCATGTTTATTATAGTGCTATTATTCTACTTTTACTGCTACAGTTGCCTCCTGTGGAATCCTGGGATTTGCAGTTTAGGGTGGGACATTTGGAATTGTCAGCCAGAGTGCTCTTAGGCCTCACTAAACTACAATCCCTAGAATTCTACAAGAGACAGCCATAACAGTAAAAGTGGAATAATAATACTATAACAATGTAGTGTTGTATTGTAGTGACTCTGAGTCATTATGTGCTGCTGAGGAGAGAGCCCCTCAGCTGCTTCAGCTGCCAGCTGCTCAAATTTGGGGAGGGCTTAGAAATGGTAACAAACCGTCACCATAATAAAATGCTGCAAATTTCAATTACTGGTATTATAACCACTACATGATGCTGGCTCTCTGAATGCTAGCTGCTGGGAAATAAGAGCAGTAGGGGACTGCTGATCTCATGTTCTGCTTGGAAATATGTGGTAGCAATACCAAAGGTTATTTGGTTGGCCATTGTATGAAACAGGATGCTGGACTGTATAGCGTATTTGTGTCCTCTGCAAAGGATTTCTTTAGGTACTCAAGATCTATTGACATCTGACAAAGTATAAGACCAAACTACACATTACAGAAAAATATGTGTATGAAAACTCAATTGTGCTATTATTTTTAATGAATAACAGATTTGGTAAGGAATGCTTCTAAGTGGATCAGTGGAGGAAGGGATCCCCCATACACACATTTTTATAAATAGTGTCTAAAGAAAATGCAATGATGAAGAGTATGAAGCAGAGAACAGCTGACAGGACAATGATTTAGCATCCTTTACCTAGTCATTCCTTTACTCAGTTGCTTTGAATTTTGTTTGTAATAGAGCTTCATTATATATATTTGTGTGTAATGTATGGTTTGCCCCGACAAAAACAGCATTATAGGGATGTAAAGCCTGACTTGGTTCATCCTTGTGTGTCAAATGAGAAAATGCATAAAAATCATCCTAGAACTCAGTGAGAGTTTATTTTATTGGTATTGGAGAGATTTCATGCATTTTCAAGACTGATGTGTGTGCAAAACCTAACACTGTGACAAATATTGTCTTGTTTCATGGATTATTTTTAAAAGTAGTGGTATCCGGAGGGGTTGTTTGTGTCTTTATGATCAATCAGCTTATGCTGCTTGCTTATCTGTGTGTATGCTTAGCTACTGGAAGGGGAAATTATTTCTACTTCTGCATAGAGACTTTTCTTGTGCAAAATGGGGGGGGGGGCACATCAAATGGGTTGGTACTGGCAGTAGGAGAGCCAGCATAGTGTAGTGGTTTGATTGTTGAGCTATGATGCTGGAGACCAGGGTTCAAATTCCCCGCTTAACCATGAAAACTCATTGGGCAAGTCACTCACTCTCAGCCTCAGAAGAAGACAAGAATAACCCCTCTCCAAACAAATTTTGGCAAGACGGCCACATAATAGGTTCAGAGTAGGGTCGCCATAAATCAGAAATGACATGAAGGCACAGTCATGAGAATTTGCTTTGAGACTGAAGAATTGAAAGCCTCTCTCTCCATAATGAATTATTTAAAACCATAATCTCAGCAAGTGACATCCCCCCACCCCCACACACCTCTGTACAGGATGACTGGGAAAGAATGGTGCAAAAGTAAAAAGGTTCTTATTTGGTGTAGCACCTTTCTTTTTTAATCACCTTGTATTATGGTTATTTTCTGTACTGAAAATGGATAGCATGCTTGACATTATCCATTTCCTGGCTAAAAATAACATTCAGGAAACCTGGTATGGAACAATAATACCAAGCTGAGAATTTTGCTCAGTTTTTGCTCAGCATTCACACATCCTAAAGTGTTGCTGGATATTGTTCTGGGCAAAAATACACATGGGGGGATTGAGCTGAAAACTGAGGTTGAAAAAGCCACAGACACACTTCTTAATGCAAAGAAACCTGGGCTGAAATCCTGCATCAAAGGCACAGCTCCAGTATCATAGTTTGTACATCTCCTGATCTGATCTCCAGAACCCATCTTACAAGCCAGTCACTTGCCCTGAGTGATATAGCTCAGTCATGTTGGTAAGCAGAGTACTCTGGAATGACCAGCCCTCGATCAGTCATGAACAATGTGTGACAAAGGCTGCTGCAATGCTGCAGAATTAATGCAGTTTGATACCATTTTAACTGTCATGGCTCAATCTGTTGTGGTACCAGAGCTCTCTGACAGAGAAGCTGAGAAGGAGAAATATGTCATAAAACTACAAATCTCAGAATTCCATAGCACTGAGCTATGGCAGTTAAAACAGTGTCAGACTGCGTTAATTCTGCATTGAGGATGCAGCCAGAGTTGCAAAAGCCCCACAAAGCCCCTGGCAGAAGGTGGCTGGCTACATCATCCAGCAGCATTCCACTTTCAGCATTGCAGAACTCCATCACTCAGGATGTCTGACTAGCTTTTAAGGTGGATTTGAGGAGCATTTATAATTACAACTATGGTTGCATGGTCATAAATGTGAATAGGAAACAGTTACATGGTCAAAAGCCTAATATAATGACATCATAACTGGCTTAGAGAATGCCAGTCTCTGTTTTTAGAAACTTAAATTTTAGTGCAAAATGTATGGCTTTTACACAAAACCTTGATCCTGACCTCCCTTGTTTTCTAGCTGAAAACCCTGCTCCTCTGATTGCTGGCTGCCTTGTCTCCCTGTACTTCTTGACCTTGGCTTTGCCTATACATCTCATCACTCTCTGGAACTCTGGACTTTGGATCTCTGACAATTCTCTTGGTTTGTGCTCTTGGAGTCTCTTGCTTGCTTTGCTGGACTGTGTTAAGTTTTGGACATTGTTCAGTGTTGGGTGTTGCTATCAGCCTTCTTGGCTGCTTTCCCAGGACAACAACTGCAAATTGACCCATAGGAAGTAAATTGGCCACAAACCAATGGTAGCCATATATATATATATATATATATATATATATATATATATATATATATATTCATAATAGTGCTAATAAACCATCACTAAATTTTGCACCTGCAGTAATAATGCTCCATTCATGCTATCAGCAGGCTATTAACAAAGCATTAATTTAAAAAACACACAGAATCATCACATGTTGTTAATGGGATTGGTATGGGATCAATGCGACATCGTGTAATACTCTTCTATGCAATTGTGCTATTATGATGGGAAAATTATGTTTTGAGCCCCGTGTGAATAATTGCTTTCTTTGTGTGTGTGTGTGTGTGGAAAAGCCATTATGACTGGAAAGCCTTTTTTTTCTGCTATTTCTCTGTAAATGGAAAAGGGAACTCTGGGAACTGTTAGATGGAAACCAGATTGCTCAGCTTGACTCATAAACCCTTCTGATAATGCTAATATTGTTCTGTGCTGCTAATAATATCCACTCCTTGGGGGGGGGGGGGGGGGGGGGGCAATGCTTTCCGAGCAGAATGATGTGATAAGTTCTTTGCTGTCCTATCAGTATACAATTCAGGGGAATCGTGGTGTGGCAGCATCTGATGATAGCTCTAAAGCCTTTGTGACAATATATTTCCTTTTCTTTCTCCCCCCACTTTTACCTTTCAAAAAACAGTAAACCTGGCATCTTGGCTGCTTATTTACATATGGACCATCACTCATTCACCTCACCCATTATGAGACCCATATGTCTATTACTTTCTTGCAGTCAGATTTCTCCCTGTTTACTCTGAAATTGCACATTATTAGTTTAAGATTTTTGGACTGCTATATTGGCACAGATGATCATGTATCTTCACCAGCTGTACCAATTCCCCTCTTCCACTGTTGTATAAACATCTTGATCATGCTGTCTCTTTATGTTCTTTGCCTCTAACATGAATAATGTCCCTGAGCACCACACCACACTACACCACACTACACCACACCATATGCACGCATATGCACACGCACACACACACACACACATCCAAGAAAAAAGAGTTCACAAAAGGATGTATTTGCTCAGTTGAGAATAGTATTGAGGCTTGCATAATCTGGAACATCCATCTCTTCTCCCCCACACAATAGAATCACTTCCCTCTCTGAAAAAGCTTAGACCTTAACTTGAAAAGCCTTTCAGGAATTCAGGACAATGAGTTTGCTTTGATTCATTCTTTTTCTCTTTTTCCTCCATGATTGAAGTGTGAGGGGAGACATAAAGATCACTGAAAGCTAGTAGCACTTTGGAAAAACACCTGCACAGCTAAGTCCTTCTTTGGAAAGGGGACATTTTTGCTAACCTCCAAGAACAGCGATCAGAAGGGTTCATCCTGGGACAGCAGCAGACACTGAGATGGTTGGGTGAAATTCTCAGTATGTCCAAAACAGAGCTTCGCATTTTTCCAACTAAGTCTACTCTTCAATACTTCTTTTCTGTTTCTCTTGATATTTCTGTTTAACCAGTCCAGGAAGACCATAGTCTTGGTTTTATTTTTTGACTCTTCTCTGTCATGTATCCCCCAGATACTGATCACAGCTAAGGCATGTAGATTTTTTTTTATACAATATTGACAAAATCTGACCATATCTCTCTGCCTCTACTGCCAAGATTCTAGTCCATGCCCTAGTGGTCTCATGACTTGATTTCTGTAACATCCTTCTGGCAGGGCTTCCTCTTTCTCACCTGCATCCTTTAATTTCTGTCCAGCATTCAGCTGCACACATTATTACATCCTCCCACTGCTCTGACCATATATCTCCTTTATTATCATCCCTTCACTTGCTCCCCCTCCCCTTCCATATTCAGTATAAGCTCCTGTTGTTGGCTTTTAAAGCCCTGCATGGGCTGACCCCTCCTTATTTATCAAACCTTCTTTCTCTTACCACTCGTGCCCTCCATTCTAATAGTCAAGGTCTGCTGTCTTAGCCTAGGATTTTCACTGCCCCATCCCGGATTCATCCCTTTCCACTTGCTGTCCCTAACTCCTGGAATCTCCTTCCCCCACAAGCACAGGTCATCACTTCTTTAACTAGTTTCAAAACTGAGTTGAAGACCATCCTGTTCAGTGAAATGTTTCCAGGCATCAGTGAGACTATTATTTGTTATTTAATGTTTTTAATTTGTTGCCTGCTTTACTTTATCAAACTCTTTCCTTTATTGTTATGTATTATTTATATGTATTATGTGATTATTTCCTAGATTGTATGCCATAGGCAGGTTTACTTTATCCATTTTATTGTTTATATGTACAGTGCCATGTAAATCTACAGCACTAAATAAATAAATAAATAATGTAAAACATGCAGTCTGCTCTACATTTTCATTCTCCCTCTCCTTGGTGCATCACAGCCCACCAAACCACCCTACAGACCCTGCAGGCAACTGCTGATACTCTAGGAAGGTCTCCTTTGTTGATAGTTGACTGGGGCCGCATCTAGCCTGCAGAAATAATGCTGTTTGATACCATTTTAACTGCCATGGTCCACTGCTATAGAATTCTGGGATTTGTAGATATTTAACCCTCTCTGTCAGAGAGCTTTAGTGCCACAACAACTTATAAATCCCAGGATTCCATAGGTTGGAGCCATGACAGTGAAAGAAGTATCAAACTGCCTTAATTCTGCAGTGTAGCAACAGCCTAGGTGCCCAGCCAAATGGATGGCCAGCATTCAGAGGTTGGGTGCTTCACACAAGAAGTTGCTGAAGGTTGGGACTCTCTTGCTGCATCTGGAACCCACTGTAGTCTCCTCCCTCCTGTTGATAATAAATATTTAAGGTTCAACAGTTAATTAAATGGATTTAATATCCAACTCTGTTGTCTGGCCTCATTATTTCCTTGTTGGTAAGCAACCAAGTCTTTTTTTTTTTCTGACATCCAGATTCCTGATTCAGGAAGGGGCTGCCCATAACAAGAGAAAATGAAAGCTTCGGTTTGCAAATTTGATATCAGAAAAGTTGCTTTAGGGGGCTAGGAACAGTTATTTTTTATGATGTTTGTTGCAGCAGTATATAGGAGGGTGGGTAGGTAGACAAGGTTTAGTATACATGAGGTTTGGGTGTAGACAAATCAAGGGCAGATATGCAGTGTTTCATATATGTCTCAACTTGGTCAATATTTATTAATATTTATACTAGGAAAATTTCTTCCATAATTTGTGAAGTCGTCAGGAATAAACTCCTCTAGAACATGGCCACATAGCCTGAAAAACCCACAAAAAACCTTCCATAATTGCTTCTCAGTTTGGCAGTGAGGCACTGTGAGTGATTAGACTTTAACAACTCTGTCCTGAGAATTCTGTGTATATTCTTTGCCTTTATCCTTTTTTCTCCTTTCTCTAGATGTATACCAAAAGGAAATTTTTAAATAGGTTAAAAATAAATGTGAGCAGACATTAAACTTCAAAGAATTCTCTAAAAAGCTATTTCTAAATGGATTGCATGGAGTCTGACCATATATTACTATTACAATTATTTTCTAATCTTTTCCCTTCTCTCCTTTTAATATTTGTGCTTAGGTGATGGCAGAATGCCAGAGGTGGGTTTCGTGTGTGTGTGTGTGGGGGGGGGAGTTGTTCAAGACTTGTCTGTTCCTACTGCGTATTTATAACCTACGGTACTAATTTTCTCTTTTTGGTTTCATAGTGGTTTATGTTGTGGTGTACCTAAGCAGAAAATATTAAAATTAGAGTAATGTGCTGTGAATATACAGTCTTAATAATTTGAGATACTCAGCAGAGATTACATAACTGTTTATGTTTTATTATTTTAAATACAGAAATGAAGACAGGTGCACCAAGCATTAGTCTAAGTCTACTTTCTAAAAACTAGCTTTGGCTTAATTTCATCATCAATGTTATTTCAGCTTTTTTTCCCCAGTATACAAATTAACAAGGTTGGGAAAACTAACAAAATTTCAGTCTCACTTCCACCTACATTGACCACATCTCCTACATTTACTCCCCTGTTTTAAGGGCTGTTAGAGGACAGATTTCTGCTTGATTGCATTTTGTGTTTGAAGAGGTGTTAACTGTTAAGGGGATATTTAAAGAGAAAAACAGGGGGCACTGCACAAATACAGCACTATGACTCCACTTTAACTGTCATGGCAGCAACCTTGGGATCTACAGTTTAGGGAGTGGCAATTAGAATTCTTAGCCAGAGAATGCCTCACCAAACGACACACCTCAGGATTATGTATTCATTTCATTTTTAATGTCACATTTCTCCCAGAAAATGATCCAAGGAAGGTAACAAGTAAAAACATTTGAGAAGACTTTACAATAAAAGTTTTAAAAACAATTAAAAACATCAAATAAAAACAGGATTCCATAGGATGCAGTCACAGCAGTTGAAAAAAGAATCATTGTGCTATATTTCCATAGTGTGAAGGCCCTCCAAAGCTTGGAAGCACCCTTTTAGAAATAGTATGTTACATATAACAGAGGCTTGATACAGACAGTGCAGAAGCACCAACCTTGGGCCAAAACTAGAGCTGGGGAGCACGCAGCAACCACACACTCCTCAACCCTAGGTCATATGGACAGTGCCATTTTGAAGGCGTGCCGTCCTTACACAGCACTTGATGATGGCATCACACACATGCTGCCTCCACACAGAGCGGCACATGCATGACATCACTGCAGCGGAGCTCCTTTTGGGCATGTGTTTCTTTCCCGTGGCAACTACATTGCCATGGGAACGAAGCCAGGGGAGAAAGGGGCCAGGTGGCCCCTTTCTCCCATGGCTGCACCTGTCAGGGTATCCGGGGGCATGCAGCCCCAAGGATACCCCTTTTCCAGGCCATAGGGAAACGGCATTTTGCTGCTTCTCTGTGGCCTAGAAAAGTGCCGGATTGGGGCTCAGGGGCTGCCGGTATGGCTGCCCTTGCCCCAATCCAAAAAGGTGGTCTGTACTCACCCACTGTGTTATGGTATATTTTAAACACTTGCTTAAATAAAAATGTCTTGACCTGCCATTGAAAGGCATGCTTGTGGAACTGCTCCAGAGCAAACTGACACAGATAAGGAAAGTATATAGATTTATAGCACGATTTCTTATACAAATTAGACATTGAGTAAGTACAATTGCCAAAAGAAAAAAAAAGTGTGTTTAGTATCTCCTCTCAGCTCTTCATTGTCTTTCATGCTTGACTTGCTAAACAGATGCTGTTTATTTGCATCAGCAGCCTGAGTCTTAATTATTTTGTATTTTTTAAGCCTTATTAAGCAATAGTAATTGCTCTTCTTTTACAAACATGATTAGATACAGGTCTTCTTGCCACCCTCCTTCTCTTTATTTATGACCTGCCTTGGTATTACTCAAGGCAGCTTACAAATGAAAATAAATATAATACTATTATTATTATTATTTATTTATTTTAAAAATGCTATCAAATAGAATTAAAATGTTAACAACATTAAAAACATTTTTTTTTAAAAAAAATAACATTTTAGGTAGATTTTCCTGATCATTCTTTAAACAAATATCTTGATATAGTTTGTGGTTAAAAGATTAACTATTTCTGGGCTTCCAATGCATTCTGTGGAAGAAGTGGCCAACAACATTTACCTGTGTTTAAAATGTGCAAAAAAGTAAAAGTAAAAGGCCCATCTCTATGTTCCTATGCTACAAATTGCTCAGACAAGCAAAAGGTCTTCTCCCTTCTGATGGTGGACTTGAGCTTACACAAGACATTTTGCTATCTGAGGCAGAAGAGCAAATCTCATCACCACAAGTCAAAGTGTACAGTATCCAAAGCCAGCTATGTCATTTTGGCACATGAGGCAGAATACCCCATAAGCACCTCTCCCCAACATTAAACTAATACAGTAAAGTAAATATTACAATGAAGGCTGGAATGCTGTTGGGGACTTAGTTCTTCATAAGTGGATGCACATCAGCAAGAATTAGAACTGGGCATTTCCATAAGGTTCATATCCAGTGCTATTACATTACTATGTAGTGAAGCTGGCAAATGACTGTTGTGCATTTGGACTCCAATCAGGGAGTGCCATTGTGCATCAGGACACTTTTGCCAACATTCCAGTATACATTCCAGAGTTCATTAACAAGCTTTCTTAGTGCCTCTGCTACTTATCTAAATGTAGGTTACGTTATATGTACACCATGATATAGGTTTCAGGTCAATTTAATAATTCAGTTTTCTTTATCTTTATGCCATAGAAGCAAACAAATAAAATCTTTCTGTCTAAACCTCCTTCTGCCTCATGTTAGGGCCAGCTTCTCAAAAAGAAGATGCCCCCAAGCAGAAAACTTATGTGACAACCCTTCTGAAAGAGGACTATAAAGTAGGGCATGAGGCCACTCCAGGATTTCCCCTTTACATGATTTTTTCTCAAGGTTTTTAAAGTTGAAGAGTTTATTTTTAAATAGGTTATAGATCAAATAAATGACCCTTTATTCGTTCAGTTTATGTGTCTGGTCTCTTCATTTCATGTTTGGGCATCAATGACATAAGCAGGACATTTTGCAGTCCCTCTGATACCAGCCTTTAGGGGAAACGAGAGGCTCATGAGAGCATTCCAAATTAACCAGTTTATTCCCAGCACTTTTGAGAGATGACTGGCTAAGAAGAAGGGATACCTAAGATTCATTTGGTCTTTCATGTATCTCATGAAGTGGACTGTAGCCCACAAAACTTTATGCTAGAAATGTATTTTTTTCAGTTAATCTCAAAGGTGCTCTTGGATTCCCTTATACCTTTTTCTGCTGAAACAGTCACACATTGCTATTTCTAATGTACATGAGGCAGTCTGCTTGAGAGACTGGGATTTTCTAGATACACTTGCTTGCTGTGTTATGGATACAGACTCCAAATCTTTAGTTGGGATTTTTTGGATTCAGTAACCCTTAGGAGATGCCACTGAAAAAACAAAACTCTTCTCCAATAAGTGAAGCTTTAGAGATGGTGATTTTATAGATAGCTTTGGAATGGATATAGACTTTAAGTCTTTAGCTGGAACTTTTTGGACTTAGTAATCTTAAGATGCCACTGAAGAAAGCAGGACTCTTCTCCACTAAGTTCAGCCTTAAACTATCAGCCAGCACCTCCAATATGAAAAATGACAGGCACAAGCTGTTCAGCTAAGACAGATTTGTTCCGCTTCTTACTGCAGAAAGTGTGAGAATGTGCAGTAACCTCCTGGGAAGGATGTGGAAAAACAATTGCGGGAATCTTTGTTGGGTGTTGCTAGCTGCTATCACTCAATATGCAAAACCTGTACAAACATAAGCAGTAAAGAAGTTGAACTCCAGTTTAAGTGTTACCTGACAAGGCAAACACATTCTGCTGTCTCCTCTTATCTTTCGAATGCTTCATCACTGGGAGTAGGTTATAGAAGATATTATTTTGCTGTCTTTCAAATGTAGGCTTTGTGCGGAGGCTAACAGAATGCAATGCAGTAGAACTCAATAATGGGAAGATATAATAGACAAAGGGAGAGGTTAGGCTTCCAGGTGGAGAAATAGAAGAGGATCTCTAAGGGCCAAACTAGCTAATACATAGTACTTTGGAAATTTTCATATTCAATAACTCTCAAAATCTCACTGGTCATACTGGCTAGAGTATGGGAGGAATAGTCCAGAAAGGTCACTTTGAAAAATCCTGACAATATATTTATATCCCACATTTCTTCTAAAAATGGTTCTCAAGGCACATAGCAGATATTATCTGCCTATCACTTCAGCTCTCTGCCTTGGAAATCATGATGCCCTTTGGGAAGTATGAAACTGTATGACTATTTTGGTCCAAAATGAAAAGCCTATTCAGTCCACATTTCTCATCAACTTATCCTTCTTCATCCATTGTTTGCATGCTTTTAGAAAGCTTTTAGATAATTATGAGAGTCACAGTGCAGGTTCCCATCCAGGAAAAAAAAGGAAAAAGGAATAATCTCATGGATTTCTCCAAAGTCTCTGGGTACTATAAGTACAAGCATCACATACTTTTGGGAAACTTAGAGCTATTATAAGAATCGAATAGCACGCAATGATCAGAAAGGTGATTTACACTTCCACAGTGTACAATTAAAGAAAGATCAGCCCTATTTGAGCTTGCTTGGCTTCTCTCTTTTATGAGTGAAATTTAGATTGTCCATTACAATTATAATACCATGCAGTTGGAAGGTACTCTAAGGTCAACTATTTCAGTCCCAGTCCTGTTGGAACATGCAACATTCTTTGCTGTCTGATGTAAAACACATTTTTAATGCCAGGTGGTTTACTCCACTTTGTTTAGGAAGAACCAGGTTTTTAAAACATGTGGTTTTTTTCACACAAATTTATATCATGGTGAAATTAGAGGGATGTTTGTGGGGCAAGAGGGCCAAGTTAGTGGGTGGTCACCTAGGTCAGATGGGCATATAGGTCACATGATTATTCTCACCATGGAATAATTCCTTGTTTGTACTGGCATCCAGAAAAGCCAGAACTTTCACATAGATACTGCACACATTCACAGGTCAGCATTTCATCTCTCCCTGCTCTAGCAGCTTCACTTTATAGAAGTACAGGCAGGCAATCAAAATGATCAGAAAACAGAAAAAGGCTATTTGATCAAGAAAACATGTAAATATACATATGCATGGCAGGAATAAAAAAACCAGTAGTCCTGCAGTTGCCGCTGTCATATGACCAGGCATAAATCAATATGGCAAACACATGCACACAGTAGAGATATCCTCTTGAACCAATGGGGATCACATTGTGGCTTTCCAAACTGATTTCACTTTGGATTAAAACAGATTTGTGTGGCCATAAAGGAATCATACAGGGGTTGGGATACTATGCAATGATGCAGCCCTCATGTAGATTCACCCTTAATTGTCCCTATCAGGTGACAATTTAACCTCTGTCTAAAAAACTCTAGAGAATGAGAAACCATAATCTTCCAAGTTAGTCTGCCCCATTTTAAACATCTCTTAGCCACAGGAACAAGGTTGTAAAATTTATAAAAAGAAGTAAAAGGTTGCATTTCTGAAATAATGGCGTGTTTATATTCAGAATTCACTACAGTGAAGGCAGTCTTAATGAGACCTGCACTGATGATTATCTGATGGGGACAGTAGTGAAGCCGATCACTCTCCCATCCTTATTTTGCTGTGATCCCAGTCGCATGAAAGACATTCATACATGTTATGCTGATCCTGTCATTATCCTGTCAGTGAAGTGGAATTGTATTAACGGGTTCTTCTGTTATTACAAAACGAAGGGCAATTCCATCTCACTGATGGGACAATGACAGGATCAGCATGATGCCATATAAAGGTCTTTCACACCATCATGGACACTAGCTCTTCATGGATGGGAAAATGTCTGGATCAGCGCAAGGTCTTTCCCATGATAGTGGACAAGGACGGGAAAAGGATGGAACAAGGACAACCTTTTCCCCATCTGATAATCTCCTCTATCTCTTAGCTGATACGTGAACCTTAAATAATCGATTGTAGGCTGGGTTTTAACAAATACTTAATCAGGGGCTTTCCCAGCAGATAATGATCACCAATTAGCAGACATTAATCCTCTTTTGCATTAGCCTGAGGCTGGCCATCAGCACAGAACAATACACATACAAATGCATTCCCAGGCTCACACAGTATATATACACCCAACTTTTTCCAGGCAAAGCATCATCTGAAGATGCCAGCGACAGATGCTGGTGAAATGTCAGGAAGAAACCTTTCTGGAACATGGCCACATAGCCCAAAAACCCACAAAAAACTACAGAAAATCTTGCTTACCACCATCAAGTTAAAATAAATTGCTCCCCCCCCCCCCCGCTTCCTCCTCCCTGCTGAGAAGGTAGATTTTGGAATACCTTTTGGTTGTTGCATATGCAACAATCATACAACTAAAATATGACACTGTAAATATTTATTTTGTTAACTGCCTTTGAGTTGACTCCAACCCATGGTGACCCTTTGAATGAGAGTCCTGCAGATCATGCTATCCCCAACCCCCCTGTTCAGCTTTTGCAGACTCATAGCTGTGATTTCTCTGACTGAATCCATCCATTTGATATACAGTTTTTCTCTTTTCCTATTGTCCTCAACTTTACCAAGGATTAATGCATTTTCTAGTGAGTATTCTTCTCATGATATGTCCAAAATATGACCTGAGTTTAGTCATCTTTGCTTCTAGGGAGAATTTGGGTCTGATTTATTCTATGGCTCATTTATTGGTCTTTTTTGCAGTTCACAGCGTTTTCAGAACTCTTCTCCATCATCACATCTCAAATAAGCTGATTTTCTTCCTATCAGCTTTCTTCACTGTAAAGTTTTATAGAAGTGGGAAACACAATGGCATGGGAAATCCTAACTTTAGTATTCAGTGATATATTTTTATACTTCAGGATCTTCTATAGGTCCTTCATAGCTGCCCTTCCAAGTCCAATACTCCTGATTTCTTCACTGAAGTCTCCATTTTGATTGATGTATGGACAATCTTGAACTATTTCAGTGTCTTCATTGTTTGCTTTAAAATTATGTTGATCGTCTGTGGTCATTATTTTTGTTTTCTCAATCTTCAGCTGCCAACCTACCTTTGTGCTTTCTGCTTTGCCTTTCTTCAATCATCTTTCCAATTCTCTGGTATTTTCTGCTAGTAGTATGGTATCATCTGCATATTTTAGATTGTTGATGTTCGTTCCTCTAACTTACAATGTCATAATTACTAAACAAGATGCCAGTCAGTATTTCTAACAGGTATTCACACCATGTTCATGGGTCCCAAAGCATTTCAGAGAAATTTTCTGTGCAGGAAAATCCATGAGCGATTTATACAAACACACACACACACACACACACATACATTCTTCAAGAAAAACACATTTCTTGTGCAGAAAATACTGTTTCCTGTGCAGGAAACACCTTTCTTACAACAATAAAAAATATAGGTTTTATGCAGAAAAGTCATATGTTTCTCTGTGCAGAAAAATCAAGAGAGTATTCTGTGAGAAAACAGCAGGAGAGTCCTGCTGTTCTATAATTGTTCTCTGTGGGGCTTCCCATCTGTTGGGGAACTCATCTTTCAAGCAGGACATGAATAGTAGAGTATTCTTTCCACATGTATACAGTAATAGGCTTTGCTGTTGCATCTCTATTATGAAGTGCTCTTTGGGGTACTACCTGATGTGCAGAAAATGGAAAAGAGTGAGTCCATGTTTCTAGGGGATGCTTATCTATATTAGAACAACACTACAGTGTTATAACTGCTCATCTTATAATGTGGCATGAAGCCACAATGGTCTATGCAGGTAATTGTTGGCATGGTTAAAAATCAAACTCAGTTGATATAGACCATGATTCTCACATTGAAAAATACCTATGCAATTCCATTTTAAAAAAAAGAAGCTACCAAGGGAGTTCCTAAATCAACAACAGTCTCAGAATGCTAGTCTTGATAGGGCTTTGGGCTGATCCAGGGTGGCTCTCATGTCCTTCCTAAATCAGGAATGGTCTTCCACATGCTATTGAACAACTCCTAATATTCCTTACCATTAACTATGCAGGCCAAGACTGACAGGAGTTGCACTTTAGAAATATCAAGAGGGCTGTCCCAAGTCTATTAATTGATATATATTCACAAGAGTAAATGTGTAAAAAATTTCACATTAGAAGCAGAAAACTAAGGTTATTAACAACATCCCCACTTGAGCCTTTAACCCTAATTTGCCCAAGCAATCAAAGCTGGACACAACAGAGTGCAAACAAAAAAACTGTACACCAGCAAATGTTCTAACAATATTTCCTTTGGACATTTTACCACAGATGAGAGACAGAAGAAATATTTCTAAATATTCCAAAATGGTTCTTTAAAAAATGGGTTTCTGAGTGTCAGGAAATTCTGATGAGTAGACACTTAGCTCAGTGAGAAGCTTTGCATTATGGGAACTTATTTTGCACACATACATGAAACATGTTGTGAAAAATTCCTGCACAGAAAACAGTAGTATAAAAAACAAAGTCTACATAGAAAATGCTGTTTTCTGCACAAAACCCACCTTCCTTTGCACAGAATAAGACCTGAATTGCAAATAGCCTTTGAAAGTTTTTATGGATTTTCTTACCACAAGGAAAAAAATTGTAAAATTATTCAATCTTCCCTATGAGAACAAAATTTCCATCCCTACTAGAAAACTAGCTTTGTCCAGGCTTCTGCATTCCATACACTCCTTCAGTCTATATTTAAAGGTTTTCTCTCACTTTTGTACCATTAAATGATCATGCCCTTATACTCTCCAAATCAAAGCAATCTGAATGTCATGAACTAGCAGAAATTTAGTCTGTACTCTGTACCAAGTGAGGAATCTAACACATGCATGGAGACTAAAAGGCACTAAGGGCTTGTACAGACCGGCACTTTGTGCCAGCCTGTGGGTTGGGTTAGAGTGCAGCATCCTCATGCTGCATGCCCTACCCCCACCCCCAGGGCACCATGATGGCCCGTGCCCTTCCAGATGGCACACACCATGATGATGCCCCTCCTGTGCTGCACCAAAGGGGCATCACAAAGCTGTGCCACTGTGGCTATGGCACCCTATAGAGGGCACAAAAATGAGCCACTTTTGGCGGCTCCACTTTGCGCTCTCTGGAGGCCAAATCAGGGCCACAACATGCGGTTGCTGAAGCCGGCTACTAAAAGAGTGGCTGCATGCTGCCCATCAGTACAGCCCCTAATTTACCATAAATTTCTTGCTTGCAGTTCAAATCATCCCTCATGATTGTTTATTTTATTTAGATTTGGAGTCTGGAAGATTAAATATTCTTCACTTGTGCTTTTTGATATAATGTTTTGTTGTAAATTATCTAGTTTCCACAGCCAAGGAAATTTTCCCATTTTAGATGAAAATTCAGTTATCTTTTTTTTTAAGAAAATGGAAAAATATAAAGAATTTGCCACTATTTTCCTTTGGTACCTCCTGTTTGCTTTGATCTCAAAGTCTGGGAAGCTCACGTGACAACTTTTGGCTAACTGCTGGTGGTAATTTTTAATAATAATACAATTACAGGTAGAGCATGAATTAACTGCATGCTACTAGACTCCTTGGGGTGAAAACAAAATTAAATTTCTCCCGGGTTATGTAGAAAATGGGGAAAAATAACTGCAGCAAAGTGCCTTGAGGTGTTACCTCTGCATGTGTGGTCATTATGGGGAAAAGTGAAAAACTCAGTATACAGGTAGAACATAGCATACAATATCTCTCAAGTCCATATTTGATGTTAGTTAGACATTGGCAGATAACAATCTCAGAAGGCAAACTGATAGCCATAGTCTATGAGGATGGAACATCAGAACTGTACTGTGACTGTGGGATGGTCTTCTCAATGGCTTCTCCCAGGCTTTCCATTGGCTCTGTTCTCGCTGTCCTTCTATCAGAACATGAAAACCTTTCTTTTCCAACAGGGTTTTAGAAATTGATCACTATGGCTTTTAATGTGTGCTTTTTTGTTGATCTTAATGGATCTTAGTGTACCCCCCCCCATACACATTTTTATGAACCTTTTCTGACATGTTCACATTTTTTCAGTTTTTTCTTTCTTTCTTTTGGAAATGGCATTACAAACTTGAGAAATTACAATTTATGGGAAAGTATTTTGACATGCTTTCAGGTTAGGAGATTTGTAGCTAGTAACTGCACATTCAAATTAAATATCAAACAATTTTTCATATAATCCTACCATGGCCTAAAATCTGTAAAGACAGTCAATTTCTAAAATATTTGATTACCTTCTGGAAGCTGAAGATAAATGTTAGCTTATGTACATGTCTATGTGTGTGTGTTGGGGGGAAGGGGTGATGATATTCTCTAAACTCTTCCTTGATCACCCAGTTATCCATCAGAGATGTGTATCTCTTTCTGGCAAGACAGTCTAAACCTTTATATTAGGGGGGGGGGGGACCTCCTAGCTAGTAGGTCACCCATATTTGATCTCCTTTATATATTCTATGCAAAGGAATCTTGTAGCACCTTTGAAACTCGAAGGCACAGGGAGGCCAATGGAAGAGCTGGGCAAGCTCCCTCTGGTCCCTTCCATGCCTCGGAAAACCATCCCAGGCATCAAAGGGGTGGGTGGGGCTCACCTTATTCACAGGTTTTCCATATTCATAGTGGTCTTGTTCCCCTAACCCCCATAAATATGGAGGGATGACTGCTAAAATAGCAGAGTACTACATATAAAAATTCACTGAGAAAGAGGGACCACAACCAGATACAACCCTCCATAGGAAAACAGAAAGGAAAACAAGGAGTTAGAATTCATTTCTCTCTGGCCAGAAGTCATAGCTCTTTCCCATCATGCTCTGCAAGAAGATTAATGAGAAAAAATAGATTGAGACAAACTATGTAGACTTTTCTTATAATAGCTACTAAAGAGCCCTGCAGAGTTTCTAGAGTCTAACTTTTCAGAAAAAGAATGCCGTTTATAATAAACGGTGTCCATAAACCAAACAAATTTGCAGTTTCAGATGCTCCCACTGGTTTACATTTGGAGCCTCAGTGGTAGCTGGAGAGCCTGGCAGGTGAACAAAGTAGTACGTTTTGTCAGGAGCTTTAGTCTTAACTCCCAGTGGAAGTGCTGCAATAAAATTAGTACACAGAGGAATAGAAGAACACTTTCTCAATGTTTTTTTAATCTTTTAAACAATTTAGATGCTTGCAATTTAAAGAGATAGGTAGCAGGAAATTCCAGAACTCTTGGTCTTATGTGTATTCTTTTTTCCACTCATGGGGAGACTGTTTTTTTTTTCAAATCCCTAAAGTTGGTCAAACTTGATGAAAATATGGAAAAGTAATTGTATGCTCAGTAGGAAAGTGAAAGCCTGCTATTGATGGTAATGTGTGAAGAAGAAAAAGAAAGGATGAAAGCCACCCTCAGATGATACCTTATTTTTCTCCCTCCAATTATAGTCAAGATTTTTTTTTAAAAAAAGTTTCAAAAGTATGCTTTAGACCATCCTGAATGGCTTCTTTCAGATATCCAGATGTTACAGTTACACCAGGCTTTTGTAATAGCACAGATAATGCTTGTAATCCTAAAATACCTAATTGTGGCCTGTAGCCACTGAGGATTTCTATTCTTATAGAATCTGACAAAGAGTTTAACACACAGCTCTGTATCATACCAGCCACTATTAAAGGGAAAGATGAGAAGTGAGCAAAAATTCAGCATTCCCTCTTCATGTTTAGTACATCATGAAGATGGGTTTGCAGAACAGGTACAATGTATCCATTTGGTTTAAAGTCTTACGTGGCAAATATTCTGTGACAGGGGATGAATACAAGATTATCTATAAGTATCATGATAAGCATCATTCTCTGCTTCTACATCCAGTCTTTTTTGTATCCATGGTATGAAGGACAAGCAAAGAGGAAGGAGAGCATGCACCTAAACCATTTCAATCTTGCAGTGTGAAAATTAGGGCCTGAACAGACAGACCAAAATAAAGCTGCTTCGGGTCACTTTGGAGGTATGCTGTTTAAATGATTCACACATCTTAGGAGGCCAGAAGCTCCGCCAAAGCTGCGCTCCAGTTCTTAGGACTGGAACATGGTTTTAGCATGGCTTCCAGCCTCTTAGGACGCATGCAGCATTTAAACAGCATACCTCCAAAGTGACCCAAAGCAGCTTTATTTGTTTCCTATTAAATATGTAATGAGTTACTCTGGTGGAACGGCTTGTCATGGCCTCCATGGCCATTAGACCCCTTCTTTATACTCACTCAGCTCTAGGTCTTTTCAGACATTGATGTAGAAAAAGTAAATAGATAGGAAGTAAATTTATACTGATGTAAAAAAAGTAAATAGACTAGCATCATGGTTGAACATTCCCCTCCTCCTGAGCAAGTTATGCATGAATATGTGTGTACAGAGTTATGTATGGTTGCTGTACCAGTTCTTTTAGTACAAAATGATCTTTTCAACAGTAGAATAACCTGTCTTGAAAACTGGTGAGCTCTCCTTCATTGAAGATTTTTAAACTGAGTTTAGATGGCTACTCTTTAGATGTGCTTTAGCAGTGGGTTCCTAGAAGACATAGGGCTGGACTAAATAACCACTGGGGGAACTTCTAACTCCATAATTTCTCTCCTCATCGTATATATGCTAATTTAGCTTTTGATAAAATCTGAACGGGGCTTCTAGAGAACTAATGGACCCAGTGGGAGAGCTTTAGAAGAACCCTTTTGATTGGCTGCTCTGGCACCAAGTTCTTTTAAATAAAAGCAAGTGTTTCAGCCATACAGCATACAGCTTAGTAGGAGGTGAACAGCAGAGAGACAATATATCACTAAGTTTCTTCTCAAAGGCAACAACAAATCATTTCAGGACTTTCCTTCCTACTGCAAAAAAGGAAAAAAAAGGCTTCAACACACATGCAGTTTTCAAAGGCCATTCACAATTCACACATAATTGCTTTGCATAGAAAACTGTATATTTTGTGCAGAATGTAGCATTTTTTGCATGGAAAATAACATTTCAATTAGAATTGTTAATACTTACACAGAAAATTCTGTTTTCTGCACAGAAAAAAAAGCTGTACTTCAGGATGCAATAAAATTTGCACATTCTGGGGAGTTAAGGTGGCAAAAACACACAGGATCCTTCTGCTTCAAGGAACAGTATATTTTGTGCACAAAAATAATATTTCCTGTGCAGAAAATGTGTCTTCTGTGCACAAAGTGTTTTTGTATGTATTCAGAAACATTATATGCAGTTCTGTTCAGAACAATTCCTCAAAATATTTTGCAACATGTGACTATGCACAAATTGTTTGCTTTTTTTCTGCAGTGAGGAGCATGTTAAGGAAATTATTAATCCTTGTATGCAAGAAGAAAATAGACAAACATGTACATTTCCAGAACAAAGCATATGATAACTCAACTGAGCCTTTTTCAGGTTGATTTTGTGGACTATTTTAGTACAGACAACTTAAATGAATTAGAAGTTACTGAAGCTCTCCCTCTTTTGAAGATATCAGTGAAAGTATCAAGCTGGATAGAAATATGGTTTAAGAGGTATCATGAAGGACACGGAAGGATAACTGGGACATGCTACTGGGTAACGTTTCAAATTCTAAAAGTAGCTGGTTATAGTGCATGATGCTTATAAAAAGCCAAATCCCATGGTAGCTCACCAAGAAAGGTGAAGGAATGGATAAATATGGCTTTTGAGGATGGAAAAGACAAAAAAGTACACTTTTATTGCATTTCTAGAACTATGCTTTTATTGCATCTTTCATCTGAGAACCTCAAAACACTATGTAAACAACAATTCATTAAGCCTTGTGATACAGCTTTATGTGAAATGCAGAAAGATGGAAAGCAGTCATTTGAACCAACAGTAATTCACAAGCATGTATATAATACAGAAAGATGAAGAGTTATCACTTGAATCAGCCATCATTCACAGACATTTTGAAAGTCCATTTTACTGCTTCAGGACTCCCTGGGAATGTACCAGAATATGGTCAGAATTCCATCTCAGTTATCAGAAAGTAGCACATCATCCTATAGTATAAAATATAAAAATGTATAATTTGAAAAGAATAAGGTCATGAGCAGTTATAATTAATTTTCTGCCAGAAGAAAGATTTATAACTTTGGCCAATAGCCTATATCAGAGGCTATGATGTATAATTTTGCAGTGGTCGAGCTACATTGCTGACATGATACACAACCATGCCAATGAATTACAATGAGTCACAATAGGAATCTGTGTAAGATTTCTCACTGTGCAGTGCAAGCTCCCATTGTACAACTTGTTCAATGCACATGTCCTCTTGTGCCTCAGGACATGGTGTGCATCAGGAATTGTTATGCACCAGGACTCATGGGTCTCATTTCATTTGTGCACCCTGGAGATGTAGCTACTAAAATAGTCTGTTTCTCTCCTGAGAATGTGATTGTTGCACAACATGGCAGTTCACCTCTATGACACTATAATTCAGTTTACAATGACATATAACCTAGGAGGATGCCAAACCCTATCTATAAGAAAAGTATCATCTGATTCTAGAGAAAGTAGACATAAAGCCCTGAGTCATTTTCAATTGTTTCAAACATTATATGGAAACAACTGATGGAAGCCTCACATATGGGAGGGCCTGCATTAACACTTGAAAACACAATCCACCTTTTCTGATATGGGGACAGCTGAAATAAATCTTCATCCCCAAGGATCAAATTATACAATATATTTATTATGTTTCATACAGATATATTTTCCTTTAGTGGCGAAAGGTATCTGTTTTCAAAGTGCATGGTTCTCTTTACCTACACATCTTGCATTTGTAGTGTTTTGCTTTGTTTACCAGAAGATTCACATGCACTTCATTTGCAAGGCTGATTGCTGAGATACATCTTTCTGAGGAAATCTTGCTGTAGGAGGGAAAGGAGTTAATTGAAGGGAAAACTTCCAATGTCTCCTTTAGCTGAAGGTATTCTTATTTCTGCAATTTAAAGTGCAAGAGAAACAGACTCAATAATTCAGGGAGTTATGTTCAATAGTACATGCTACTGTGTTACCCATAAGAAGCTAGTTTTGTAAAGCTTAGTTATTTAAAAAAAATCCAATAAAAATCCAGTCAGATGCAATATTTATTATAATCTCTCAACATATATTCCCAACACTCTCTCGTAAATGGGGGTCTTGAGAAAGATGGGGAGGTGGAATGAATCTCCAAGTCCTACTCTCTAACGATCTAATCCACATGCCTAGAGACCTCTTCTGTCCTCCTGTTATGAGCAGTTAAGCAGAGAAAAGCTGTGGAAGAGCAATTCCTGTCCTCTAGGAACTATTTTAGGTTTCTCTGCTTCCTTCCATAAATATTTAGAAGCAGTTTGTGTGAGATCTACTGCTGTGTAAGCATAGGAAATCCCTTGTAGATCTGCAGGAGTCAAACATTTGTGAGAGTTTGGCAACAAGGCATGGAAATCAAAAGGCAGTAAGGTTTGTTCCCTCTAGACATGCTTATGAAATTCAAACAAAATAAGGGGCAAGTCTTAAAGCATATTACCTAAAAATAATTCCCTGTCAGAGTATTGATTTCTCAAAATATCTTTCCTACAGCCAGCAGATCCAAAAAAATATACCTCCTTCCTTTCACTTATCTGACCAATGATGATGAGAACAGCAGTGTGATGCTCTTTGTACATAGAGAAAAGAGAAGATGAGGAGTTTCCCCCTCTTTTTTCCTCTATTATCATCCCTTCACTGGCTCCCCTTCCCCTTCCGTATTCAGTATAAGCTTCTGCTGTTGACTTTTAAAGCTCTGCATGGGCTGCCCCCTCCTTATTTATCTAACCTTCTTTCTCCTCACCTTCAGGACCTCCATTCTAGTAGTCAAAGTCTGCTGTCTCAGCCAAGGATTTTCACTGCCCCGTTACAGATCCATCCCTTTTCACTTGCTGCCCCTCACTCCTGGAATCTCCTTCCCCCACGAGCATGGCTTACCACTTCTTTAACCAGTTTCAAAACTGAATTGAAGACCATCCTGTTCAGAGAAGTGTTGCCAGGCATTGTGTGACTATTATTTGACATTTTTAATTTGTTGCCTGCTTTACTTTATTGTACCCTTTCCTGTATTGTTATGTATTATTTATATCTATTATGCTATTATTTCTTAGATTGTATGCCGTGGGCAGGTTTACTTTATCCATTTTATTGTTTGTAAGTACACCACTGTGTAAATCTACAGTGATATATAAATAAAGCATAATAATAATAATAATAACAACAACAACAACAACAACCACAGGGAGAGAGAAGGGCACACTAACACCACATGAAAAAACACAGAGTTTAGGGGGAAAAAAGCTAAAAAAACTGTAATTTTATTGGAACAATGTGTTTTTTTTACCTTTTTTCCCCTAAACTCTGTGTTTTTTCATTTGCTTCTTGATTTAGGGCATCACCTCCCAGTTTTTCTTCACACTAACACCACATGACTACCAATAATGTCCCAGCAGTGAAGTTTCACATCTGGGGACTTAAGCTATTGTCAGCTTGATGATGGGTTTCCCCTTTCAATAAAAAACAACACTGTAATCATAGTTGGGGATGCAGCAGCTATGGATCAGAGGCATTGTCGTGTAATAAGTATTGCCAAAGCTGCTTTATTCCACATCTAATCATGGTTTAAAAGCCATGGACAATAATCTCCTTTGTTTTTGTGTCCCTTTGAGTTTTTTTCTGACTGTGGCAAACCTCTAACAGGGGTTTCTTGGCAAGATTTGTTCAGAGTTGATTTGTCTTTGCCTTCCTCTGAGGCTGAGCAAGTCCATGTAGCTCAGAAATATGGAGTTTGCTTCTTATAGAAGTGTGCATATATATATATATATATATATATATATATATATGCGTGTGTGTGTGTGTGTGTGTGTGTGTGTGCAATTATAATTTCAGAGATTTTTTTAGAAGTTCAATAAGAGTTAGTGGGCCATAGTCAAAGCAATTCATTGCCAATTAATAAACTATTTACTGATTTTCTGACATCCATTTATATTCTGGTTTGGAACACATGAGTCAGAGTGTGTATTTTTTTTTAAAAAAAATGAGTGTCATGGAAACAAAATCATCCAAAAAGATAATTTACAAATAATAAATAAGATGTGGATTCTCAGGCAAAAGAAAGCCACAACCTAATGATTGCTTTTCTTTGAGTAGTGACTTGTTGTATAATGACTTGAGGTGAAAAGTATTCAGATCTTTAACAAGCTGAAAGGTTTTTTCTTTATAAGAAAAAACATGTTGCTTTGAACTACATCCAAGCGTATTAAAAGAACTGACAAAAGTAATATCAGAGATATTGGCAATAATCTTTGAGAACTCCTGGAGAACAGGAGAAGTCCCAGCAGTCTGGCGGAGGGCAAACGTTGTCCCCATCTTCAAAAAGGAGAAAAAAGAAGATCTCAACAATTATCGTCCAGTTAGTCTGACATCAATACCAGGAAAGATTCTGGAGCAGATCATTAAACAGAGAGTGAACATCTAGATGGCAATTCCATAATCACAAAAAGTCAACATGGGTTTCATAGACAAATCTAATCTCTTTCTTTGATAAAATTACCAGCTTGGTAGATGTAGGGAATGCTGTGGATATAGTATATCTTGATTTCAGTAAGGCCTTTGACAAGGTTTCCCATGACATTCTTGCAAACAAGCTTGTAAAATGTGGACTAGACAAAGTAACTGTTACGCTGGTGTTTATCACACTATACTCTTATAGTGCTACTATTCCACTTTAACTGCTCTAGCTGCCTCCTGTTGCATTCTGGTATTGGGAGTTTTAAGGAGGGGTATTTAGAATTCTCAGGCAGAGAAGTTCTCTGCCTGAGAATTTTAAATACCCCTCCTTAAAACTGCAAATCCCAGAATGCAACAGGTGGCAGCTAGAGCAGTTAAAGTGGAATAGTAGCACTATAAGAGTATAGTGTGATAAACACCATGGATCTGTAACTGATTGACCGGCCGAACGCAAAGGATGCTCAACAATGGCTCCTTTTCATTCTGGAGAGAAGTGACCAGTGGAGTCCCACAGGGTTCTGTCCTGGGGCCAGTGCTATTCAACATCTTTATCAATGACTTGGATGACAGAATTGGGAGCATACTTATCAAATTTTGAGATGACACCAAATTAAGAGGAGTAGCTAACACCCCAGAGGACAGGATCAAAATTCAAAATGACCTGAATAAACTAGAAATTTGGGCCATAGCTAACAAAATGAACTTCAAAAGGGAGAAATGTAAGGTACTGCACTTAGGGTGGAAAAATAAAATGCACAGATATAGGATGGGTGACACCTGGCTGAACGAGACTACATGTGAAAGGGATCTGGGAGTTCAAGAAGACCATAAGTTGAACATGAGTCAACAGTGTGATGCGGCAGCTAAAAAGGCCAATGCAATTTTAGGCTGCATCAAAAGAAGTATAGTATCTAGATCAAGGGAAGTAATAGTGCCACTCTATTCTGCTCTGGTCAGGCCCCACCTGGAATATTATGTCCAGTTCTGGGAACCAAAGGAGGATGACTAAAATAGTGAGAGGTCTGGAAACCATGTCCTATGAGGAACGGCTTAAGGAGCTGGGGATGTTTAGCCTGAGAAGAGAAAGTTAAGAGGTGATATGATCCCTGTTTAAATACTTGAAGGGATGTCATACTGAGGAGGGAGCTGACTTGTTTTCTGCTGCTCCAGAGAACAGGACCCGGAACAATGGATGCAAGCTACAGGAAAAGAGATTCCACCTCAAAATTAGGAGAAACTTCCTGACAGTAAGGGCAGTTCGACAGTGGAACACACTCCCTCGGAGTGTAGTGGAGTCTCCCTCCTTAGAGGTCTTTAAGCAGAGGCTGGATGGCCATCTGTCGGGGATACTTTGACTGAGAGTTCCTGCATTACAGGGGTTGGACTGGATGGCCCTTGCAGTCTCTTGCAACTCTATGATTCTATGATTCTATGAAATATATCTCAGATCATTAGATGATGTAAGGAAGCATGAGGTTTATTTCTGGCTGTTGCTTCTGCAGGATCATCTAAAAGAATTTTCTGTAGTGAAAAAATATCCTCAGCAAAAGTAAACTCTGCTGATATAGAAAGCAGCATCTTGTGTGGCTAACAGAAGCTCCACCCTCAGGATCCACTAAGCCTAACATGTTTGTGTCAGGTTGTTGTTATTTAATAATACTGACTTTGAATCAGGAACTTACAGGGCCTTCATATAAAATGTAATCTGATGTTTCTATCCATGTACTTGGTTTTTAACTGATTTACATGTTACAATTAATATAGAGTTCAGTGTGCTTTAAATCATAATTTATTTTTACTTCCTTAAATTTTAAATTAGTATGCATTGTTCTATTGACTTTATTGTATGTCACCATACAAGACTTAATGTAGGACAGAATTTAAATAGTGAAACAAACAAATAAATACATAATTAAATATGTCTACTTGTTGGCTTCCCATGGTATGTGGTAGCTGTCATAGGAAACAAGGTATTGGACAACACATGCCTTTGTTTTGTTCTGGCAAGACTGTTCTGAATCTCTTCACTTCTTTCACTGATGTGTAATTTTCTATAGGAAGGAATTTTGATTGTTAGATTTCATTGCTGGAGAAGAGAGAGTGTGTGTGTCACTGTATTATTTCAGCAGAAATGCAGCAATATCTATTGTTGTTGTTTGTTGTTGTTGTTACTATAATTTATTTATAAAGCACCATCTGCATACATGATGGCATTATACAATTCCAAAAGCATACTGTCCCACTACAAGACTGCAACTTCTCTTGTTTATGAGAACTTCTGTAGCATGGCTCCGTGTTATATATTCTGTGAAAAAGGGTTGTGATGTAAGAAGTCAGCTGTAGATTGTCTTATATGATGAATCCATAGGATATAAGTGGTACCATAACACCATTCAGCCCCTTGTGCTGATTTGGTCCCCAAGAGATGGTTAGCAACACTTTAGCTTAAATTTGGAAATAAAGGCTCATTCCGCACGGGCACCCTAGTACGTGCTCGGCACGTACTAGGGTTAGGAAAGGCGTACAAAATGGCGGCGCCCATTCTACATGGGCGCTGCCATCTTGATGTAGTGGACGCTTAGCGTCCGCATGTCACGGTGCGGTAATGACACTGCAAGTGCGCCATTGGAGCCTTGTGGTGTCATTACTGAGAGGCAAAAAGAAGCCGCTTTTTGCAGCTTCTTTTTGCTGCTTGGAGGAGTTGTGCGGTTTGGCCGCTTAGGCTCCTCTGTGCAGCAAATGAGGGTGCTTTGCAGTAAAGCACCAATGATATGTCTACGGGAATGACATTCCCATTTCAGAAAAACAAAACAGCATCTTCTTGATAAAAATGCTTTTTCATCTTTCTTTTCAGAAGCATACAAATAAGATTTTTTTTTTTTGCACCACAGTATATTTTCCAGATTCAAAATCCGTTACAGTTGAATTAATTTCATTGGAAAACAACAAGAGATGTTGAAATCTAATATGTTGATCTAGTATAGCATTCTAAGCTTTGAAATATACTGTCTTAGTATGGCCTGTGTAGCCTTTGGAGACTTTGACTTTTGATGTCTGTAGGTTTTGGGAATTTAAAGGCAAAGAAACCCTCATCATAATACACTTCTTGTAATGATGTCTGGTTGGTTAGAACAATCAAGAATCAACTCATGGTTACTAATTAACCATAGCGAAAATAAATCTCAGTTCTTTGAATCTGGGCATCATGGAGAACTCTCATTGATTCTAAAGTGAAAGCAGAAGCTTTGTGTTCTCCTCAAATGCATGAATGAAGAAGATGTAGAAAGGGGGACATGCAAGTCTGAGGCTTGGGCAAAGTTATTTGTAATGTTAACCACAAGAACATACAGTAAGAATAACTATTCTGAATTTGAACAAAAGCTTTATACTCCAACCCAAATGCAAGGCCTGAGCATGATTGCACTGTCTATATTTCATACTACTGGAAATTAAGAGGAATATTCTTTGTGCTGCCAAAGGCAATATAGAGCTAGTAACCATTGGCAGACTTGTAATTTATGAATTTGTTTCATTCTGTCCAAGTTGATGGCCTTCATCACTCATCATGTGTGATACTGAATTCCATAGTCAATAGGGAATTTAATATGTATTTATTGTATTCACTGTGTAAAAAATTACTTTTTCTTTGTCTCTCTTAAATCTCTTACCATTCAGCTTCAGTGGATACACAAGATTTAATATTATGACAGAGGAAGGAAAAAAACTTCTCTCTTTCTACTTTCTCTCTGCCATTCACAATTTTATATACTTTTATTGTGGGAATGTTAGATATTGCTGTTATTTGCAGTCAATTTGACATTCATTTAAAGTGATGCTATGAATGAGTGACCTCCAAGAAATCCTGCTATTAAGGGTCCTGTTCAAGTCTTGCAGACTCAAGGCTGTGGCTTCCTTGATAGAATCAATCCATCTTTAATATGGTCTTCCTCAGTTCCTACTGCCTTCTACTTTTCCCAGCATGATAATCTCTCCCAATGAGTCACTCACCCTTTTAAGCTAAACAACCGCGAAAGAAACATTGCAACCTGTTGTCATAGGGGAATTGCTTTGGACTCTTGATCATTTTTGTTGCCTCTCCTTGAACCTTTCCTAGCTCTACAACATCCTTTTTGAAATGCAATAACCAGAATTACAAACATTGTTCTGTGTGGTTGTACAAAGTTCTGCAGCAGAGCAAGAAAGTAGCACATTATTCTAATGACTTTCTTCTGCAAGTAGTTAGTAATGGGATGGAACAGGGTTAGTTTTTGCCTGTAAAAGAGGAGTGTTTTCTCAAGGGCAGTTTGTGGCTTCCATATCAGTGGGGTGGTGAATCTTCTCTAGGTGCTAGTCCAGATTTCTAATCAACTATCCAAGAAGCTAAAGTTTGTCTTCTAAATAGGCTCACCAACTTGGATACTTTTTTTTTACATTCAAACTAAAATCTGGATAAAATCCATTGCCCTACTGACATGGAAGCCACCCTCTGCCACAAGTATATTACCTTCTTGCAATGGTGACCAACACAAGGTATTTTTTAAGCAATCAGATTTGTGTCCATCCAACGAGAAGGCTCAAATTTGACTGATTATCTGTTCAAAGAATAACTTAATCCTTGTGTATTCAGCCATATTTGTGGCGCTGACTTATGGTTGCCACCATTTCCCCCCTGAAAGACTTCTATTATTATTATTATTATTATTATTATTATTATTATTATTAACCTTTTATTTATGAAGTTGTAAATTTACACAGTGCTGTACATACCATCTTTTTAGTTAGACAGTTCCCTGCCCTCAGGCTTACAATCTAAAAAGACATGACACAGAAGGAGAAGGGAGTGGTGGAGGGAAAGGGTAAGAGGTCCAGCAGTTCCTCTCTACCTCCAAGGCCTGGACCAAGGCAGATGGACTGGAGGGAGGGCTTGGCTTCATAATGGATGGTTAATCTTCTTCCAGAGAAAATACATACTCTCAAGTAGGATAATACATATACAGTACATAGCAATACAGGAAATGGTTTGATAAACAGGCACCAAAAGAACATCAAATAGTAAGCGACAATTATGCAATGCCTGGGAAGGCTTCTCTGAACAGGATGGTTTTCAACTCCATTCTTTTGCTGTGAATGGCTAGCAGTGAGAACATGATCTTCTCAGCAAAGAGAATGCCTGTACCTATTGAAGTTGACCAGGATAGATGGTTGAAAATATTGTTTAACTCATTCTTATTAGAACCTATGGAAACTAGCATATTTCTTCATAGATGGGATAGATTATCCCATCAAATTGGGGAGAGTGTGGAAGTTATCAATTCATTCATTTCTGGCTAGCTGTTATCTGCTTCTTTCCTTGTTAGTAATCAGTGACAGGATCTTAGAAGTTTTAGAGACCTAGTATTGGCCCGGTACAGATGGGCCAAAAAGGATGCCCTCATCACGTACGAGGGGCAGCACTTCTAGATGCCCCTCGCCCCTCACATGTGATGAGGGCATCCTCGCTGTGCGGTGCCAAATAGATGGTGCACGTAGCGATGACGTCACTGCTGCGCGGCCTCCAGATGGAGCCACGCAGCAACGATGTGCTCGCGCCACTGCCAGGTGTTTGCAGTGGCGCAAAAAGGAACTGCTTGTAGTGCTCCTTTTTTTCTTGTGTAGCCACATCACGTAATTTGGTTGCTGTGGCGCAGCTATGCGGAAAAGAGAGGCGGCTCCTGGACGCCTCTTTCTGGCGGTCTGTACCCCACCATAGTTTAGTAGTTTGAGTCTGGATTGTGATAACGGAGAACAGGGTTCAATTCCCACTTGGTCATGAAATCCACTAAGTGATCTTGGTCAATTTACATTGATTTGGAATACAAATGAGCATTGGGGCTCACAACCTATGTTAAGTATATCCACATTATAAACTCAGCTGAAACAAGGCTTCGGAGTGGGAAAAGTCCCTTTGAGGCTGCTGAATATTATTTGTTTATCTTAAAAGCTCATCAGAAGTATAAATTAGGTGCAGTTTTGAAACTGTGATATGTATCACCTATAATATCATTAAAAAGAGAAGGGAATGGTGCCAAGTATGATTATAAATTGATACCATTCGGTTTTATAGAGAATGGTAGCGATATAGCAGTGTAAGATAAAGGTTGTACAGGCAGGGGGAATTCAACACCTGACAAACTAAAAGGTCTCTGTTCCAGAATTGAAAAACTTTACTTATTATCACTAAACCCTTACATGGATAAATTATCATCTGGCAAATGCTTGATCTTATACACTCCAGAGCCTACAAAATTTATTTTTGGTCTACAGGTACAAAAATACCCTAGGCAGTGTAGCCATTATTAATCCCCTGTAGAGGTCAAATTGGTTAGCACTTCCTTTAGAAAAAAGCATGTCACAGAAAATCTGATGCATCGAAGGCATAATATTTGGAAATTATTGATAATTTGAATGTGGGTGTGTGTTGGGTACCAAAGGGATGAAACACACTTGAGTGAGAATCCTGTTAATGTTCTATATAGCTATAATTGTGAGTTATGCCTGCATATATCTTCTTTTGGTCACTGAGGACAGAGGTAACCAGCACCTCCAATCATATGATCTCCTACCTACACCATGTAACTCCGTGACTTCTAGGCACCATCAATGGCTATTTAATGAATGGGAAGGACAGCAGAGGTCCAGAAAGTGTGTCTATATATTTCTGCAGGTGGATGCAGTTGCAGAAACACTACCTGCTCACTCCTCACTTTTCCCTAACCACTAAGGGACTAATGGGATGACCAGGTGGCATAGAGATAGATGGTGCACTTTGAAACAGTAGAAGGAACAGAACTACTTTGGTAGAACTTTGTACTCAGCCAAGCTCATGCTGGATTTGTATGATCTGAGTTGTTTTTCATTCTATTGTTGATTTTCAAGCAATTCTGATGTAGGGCTATTGGGAGATCTGACTAATCTTGACATTTTGATTGAGACATGTCATCTCAACATGGTAAGCCAGGCTGTCAAAGAGACTTCAAGGTCCATGAATGTTCTCTATTCTAACACAAGGAGAAGAACACCTTAAAAAAAGTGGGGTTCTTTTTCTTTCTTTCTTTCTTTTTTTCATTTTGCACAAAAATGAATCAGTGCAAAACAACTGTCTCTGTAACACTTGTGTCTTTTTTTCCTTCCTGAAGCTAAGTAGGTATAGAGAACAAGCTCAAAAGGGCAAACTGATTAATTACAAAGATACAAACAGCCCACCAATGTCAATATTTTTTTAGTCTGTTCCAAAAGACAAATGGTCATTTTTTCAGTGTTGAGCACTATGCAAAAATTGATGTGCATAATCTCTCCAATATTGCATCTTGTTCCTAGAGTAATTTTGCGGTGGGGAGCCCCTGTCATATCTGTTTGCTTCCTCAATTGTAGATCGTGTTTACCATTTTTTCCCTTTACAATATGAGGATGAATGAAGTCATTATTACATCTCTTTTTCATTGATGTTAGTAGCTGAGAAGGATTGGGCCCGAACAGACAGGGCAAAATAAAACTGCTTTGGGTCCCTTTGGAGGTATACTGTTTAAATGACACATGCACCTTAAGAGGCCAGAAGCTGTGCCAAAGTGTGCTCCAGTCCTTAGGACTGGAGCATGGCTTTGGCATGGCTTTCAGTCTCTTAGGACATATGCAGCATTTAAACAGCATACCTCCAAAGTGACCTGAAGCAGCTTTATTTTGGCCTGTCTGTTCAGGCCCATTGTCAAGCATTTCAATTTATGGTAAATTTCCATCTCCTACCTCCTTCCTCTCTCTCAGGAAGAGAGTGAGCCTTCAGCTTCATTCAGTGAGGATATGATATGCCTAGCATCTGCTTTTGCTTTAGTCAAGGTGACTACCTACACCAGCACATAGGCATGGACTCAGAAGCCAAACCAATGTAATGACATGATGCTGTGCCATTGTAGCTGTTGTGTTCTGAGATCCTATGTCAAGCTACTTGTTTGCCAGTAGCTGTTTTCTGTCTCTTTATGCCTGCAGCTTGATCAAACCAAATCTGTGGGAGATGACTAGGTTTGTGGTGGGTTATGGTGAGTTGCCTTTTGTTGTTACAGAGTAGGGTGGGCCGCAAGTGGCCTTTCAGTCTGATGAGCTCCACCCATGCACATTTGTGAACCCTTGAGCATTCCTTCACATTTCCCAGCAGTAAAAAAACAAGATGACCCAAAAAGCCTCCAGGAGCAGAGACTTGGTTATAAAACAATGCACATGCCCACCCAGGAGTCTTCTGTAATGTTTATTTTTCCCCACTATGCCCCCTCTGCATCAAGTAGACAGTAACTGGAGACTTGGTGTTCCATAGCCAGTCCTAAAATGCATTCCCATAATTCCCTGAGCAATTCTGTCAGTGTGGCTTCAAAGGAGCTGTGCCCTTTTCAGGTCTGATAAGATCTTCCTTCAAATAGACTGATGGAACAGCAAGAGAAGGAGGGAGATGGATGGGGAAAAGGAGGCATAAACATAAAGAAGAAGAAAGAGTAAAAGAAAAGGAGGGTTTTCTACCCATGTATTCAGCAAGTTCAAAGTGGTATCTACATACCTGTGCATACTGCATTTTAATGGTTCTGCTGCTATTTAATGAGGGCAAAACCAATTTCTGATTCATGGAACCTCTGAGAACGAAAGTCACTTTGAAAAAGCCATGGTCTTAAGGTTTAGGGAAAGGATGTGAAAGGAACATTTCAAAATTGCTGAGCAGGCAGGAACCCAAAGTAAATATCAAAGTATTACTGGGGAGAGAGCCACATTAAAGCAGATGAAGCTGCACAACCTATGCTTTCATTATGCACTCTAAAAGAGAAGGTGCACACAAAACAACTGTGCAAAAGAGTGACTTTGCTAGCTTCCTCCCCCCTCCCCCCTCCCCCCCCCAAAAATCCTCAGGACACTCAGGGAAAAGCAATTATCTTCTTTCTTAGGTGTCTAGACATAAAATGGCTAAACAGATGCTTAGCTCCCCCTCCCCCCCCGATGGATACATTTACAAATTAAGAAGGAATCCAGTAAGATTTCATTGACATAAAAGTTTCAGAATCCAACATCAGCTCCCAGAAGTCTTATCTGCATTTTAGGAGATTATCGCACGGGCTTCTGCCCGGCCCCACAACGGACTGAAACTTTCGGGAAATTTTTTTTCACATTGGGTGTTATTACACACTTCCATCCTCAGACCGGAGGCATCTCAACCCAGTCTTAGCCAGATCATTCCCTGATCTGCCCTAATTCCATTCTTCGCAAAGGATGAGGGTGATATGACAGTGTGGGGCTACTCCATCAGGCCTGTGAGGGAGAGAATAGGCTGGCCCAGTTCCACCAGGGCTAGCCTGAAGAAGAAGAGCCCTCCCTCCAGTCCATCTGCCTTGGTCCAGGCCTCAGAGGGAGAGAAGAGCTACTGGACCTAATCCCCTCCCTCCCTCACCATTCCCTTCTCCTTTTGTGTCATGTCTTTTAGATTGTAAGCCTGAGGGCAGGGAACCGTCTGTTATCCCCTTTGTTGTAAACCGCTCGGATTCCCAGTGATTGGGCGATATATAAATAAAACCTATTATTATTATTATATATTATTATATTCTGAAAGATGGTAACCTAGAAACCTGTACTTCAGCTTGTGGCTCACTTCCTATTGGGGGAAAGGGCCTTTCTAGAATCTTAAAACAGCCTATTTCCAAAAAATAGGGAGTCTTGTGGAATACCTGTGGCCCACACTTTCCTCACCGCTATCCTAGTCTAGAGCTGACACTGAGCACAAACAAACCTGAACACTTTAATACTTTATAACAAATATGTGAAGATTTCAGGATTGGGGAGGTCTCTAGCTGGGGTCCTACACCGAAGTGTGCATTTTATTGTGAGGCCCCATTTGTGCTGAAATTAAATGTCCCTCCAGAAAAATAACACAAATCACACTAACCCAAAGTGGAAGCTCTTTATTTATCCTTCCACAGTATAGCAGAGTGATAAAGGCTGTTACTCCAAGGAAATGTCTAATGCGATTCATGTACTTTGAATCGAAGGGGTGATGCTTTATATATACTGTTATATTTTTACAACCCCAACCATCAACACAACCTATTACATTTTATGTAAGAGAAAATTTAAGCAGTAAAAACTATATTATACAAAAAGAAGAAAAAATTAAGCCATAACAGAACAAGATGTCTTGCCTGCTATTTCTACTTTGGCAAATAAAATAACAGCAGAACCTGAGTCAAAATATGTCCCAGGTTGTGGGAGGTTCAGCTCCGATGTTTGTCCCCACCCTGGTGATTCTGATGCTATGGGTTGACAGATATGTAAGTTTTACTTTCTCGCTTATTTTAATTTATTTTTTAAAAAATCCTCTCAGATTCCTTCTACAAAGTATAGGAAAACATTTACAGATTTTGAGAAATTCTCATTTAAAAAATTAAACACAAGTCTCAGTCCTCTGTGTGAGTGACATTCTGTTCAGCTCCAAAGTGAAGAAGATCATGCTGCCATGTAGCTGTTAGCTATGGAGGTTATTACACTCGAGCTTACCATGATTAAAATGCCAGTAAAATGTTCCAGAAGCTCGAAGGTGTGATAGCCGGTCGCACTTCTGAAGTGTCACTGAAGTGCCCCCTCTCCTCTCCCATCAGCAAAGCATTTGTGGAGCAGCCGTTTCTTCATAACGGAAGTTCCCGTTATTGAAGAAATGGCTGCTCCGCAAATGCTTTGAGGAGAGGAGAGAGGACATTTAGTGATGCTTCAGACCTTTGCACTTCTGGAGCATTTTACCGATATTTTAACCAAGGTAAGCCTCCATTATGATAATCCCCTAAGAAGAGGCTATGTAGGGCAGGAAGTGGCAGCAACACTAACCCAACATGACTGAATACAGGAGGATTGAAAACCAGAATTTGATGAGCTAAGCAGTGAAACTTTGATGGTGCTATCACGTAGGTCTAGTTACAAAACCCTTTATGTCTAATATTTTTTCTTCTGAAACAACACGTTTTACTGCTGTGGAACTCACCATTTCTTTTGATGTACCATGAGACAACATGATTTGCTGGAAAAGGTAATAAACTGACTTGATGACAAATATCTGGTGAACCTTTCATGTTGTGGATTCCGTGTTTCTGTATGCTGGCTTGGATAATTCTGGGAGTTATAGTTAAAACAGAAACCTTTCCAAAATCTGTTATTTAGAATATCTTGTGCCAGAATCTTCTTAGTGACATATGCAGGAATAATCAGTGTTTTTTTCAAGAAAGTTTTTATTTACTTTTTTTCACAATAATATGGAAAGACTATAGAGATGAAAAGAATATTTGAAAATATCCAAATATGGTTCAAAAACTTGGTTTCTATGCAAAATTCTCAAGAGGGTTTTTTTCATTTTCTGTGCAAAAACCAGCATTCTCTCTGTAGGAAACAGCTTTCTCGTAACAGAAAATACTTCTATGTTGAAATATTATTTTCTGTACAAAAAAACAAGCTAATTTGTATAGAGTCCTGAACTGTGAATAGCCTTCATAAACTGCAATTTCAAATAACTTTTCTACAGCAGCAAGAAAATTGCTAACATTGGGTCCGTACAGACAGGCCAAAATAAAGCTGCTTCAGGTCACTTTGGTGGTATGCTGTTTAAATGATACATGCATCCTAAGAGTCCAGAAGCTGCGCCAAAGCCTAAGGACTGGAGCGTAGTTTTGGCACAGCTTCTGGCCTCTTAAGATGCATGTGTCATTTAAACAGCATACTTCCAAAGTGACCTGAAGCAGCTTTATTTTGTCCTGTCTGCATGGGCCCATTGTTGCTTTCTTCAAGAAGAAACAAAAGGAAGAATTACATCATGAAAAAGCTAGGCAGTTAAATTCTTCCTTCAAAAACTGTAAGACTTAATGGCCATTAATACATTTGTTGCCTTCTTTTCTTATCTCTCCCCTCCCTTCCACATTCTGTCTTTCTTACAGGATTAACACTTTGATATATTATTCAGCTCCAATCAGTATTATCAATAATTGTGTAAGATGGTCTTTACACTAGCTCAGTGATTCCCAAAGTGGGTAGTATCCCCCCTCCTGGGCAGGGTGGTGAGAAGAAAAGGAAGCAGCAAGTGGGTGGTAAGGGAAAGGGATGTAGCGAGCAGCCTTTAGTCAAAGTATGCAAGAAAAACAAGGCGGAAGAGAGGCTTTTAGGATGATAGGGTCCCTTAACACCACCATGTGGTAGTATCTCCTGCTCTTTGCCTGTCCACATGAGCTCGCTCTCTTAGTCACATCTTTCACTAGAAATGGTGGTTGGAAAACTTTTGCAAATCTTGGACAGAGGGCATCATTTCTGTGTTTTGAAGCTGTGCCATTTTGGGACAGACTGGTGCAAGGAATTAGTGCACATGGTTCCAGGGAGACGTGGCGACGAAAAGGAGCTTTCAAATATAGGACCCTGCTTTAGCTTTGTGAGCTTTGCTAAGACTTGGCTGGCATGTTGGAGCTGTGATGTTTTTTCTGCTTTCTTTCATCAAACACACTGAGAAGAGGTAGCAGAAGAAACAATGTTTTGTGGGAGAGGGGACACTTGAAGCTGTGTGGGGAAAGGTATTTCTGGGAAAGGTGTATCGGGGTTTATTCTTGGAAATTATCCTATGTCTTGGAGGGGCTCCTGTAATTAAAAGCTTTCTCTTTCCTCATCCACACCACTCTCCAGTTCAGAGTAAGTAGCCTCTGTAAACCCGTACTGTCCAAGAAAGCTGCCAAGACTGCTGATAATGGCTCAAAACAGCCTAGCAGAGCTTTATAACCAAAACTAAAGGGACTTGAGCAGATTCTTCTTATATATATTCATCTAATTTTCAGATCCTGAAGCTTTTAAAAAAAGATACATTTGATACAATTCAAAGTTGCCATTCGAAGTCCTCAAACATCTTTATTTACCATCATAGTAACAATTCTTTTATTAAGTAACACATCACTTTCATAATATTCAGAAGTAACTAAAAAGTAATGTTTGGGATTCCACAGGCTATTGTAATACAAAATACACCCAAAATAATGAGGTTTCAGTTTCAGCAATGGCTTAGTCTTTGTAATCATTATGGATATATAATATTATGTACTGTGTGAACTGAATTATCCTGGGGCTCATTTACACCTGAATGATAAATCAAATGATAACTGGCCTGAATGAATGGTCCATTCATCACAACATTGGACTTCAGATGAAATGGATTTTAATGGAGTTATACACATTCAGCTCATAACCATTGTGTGAAAACAATCAAGTGATACATAAGGATCAAAGAAGAACTAGTCCTTCTTTTCATTTTAACATAGCTGGCTATCAATTTCTGTGGATGAATGAAACATAGGATTTTTTCCTCTTTCGAGCCTAGAAGCATATGGGCTATAGTAGCCACTAATGTTTATCATATCTCTGTTGCAAAATTGAATTAAGCTAAGCTAAACAACCTTAAACATTATCAGGTTGATGAATGAGTACATCTGTTAGTTTAGCTCAATCCTATGTTCAACTGTTAAAATTTCCCATTACAAATCTGAAGTCTGCCAATCTTGCTAAATTCTTATCAACCCAAATCCAATGAAATCTGCACCAACCAAATTTAAAAGGTGCCTTAAAAAAAAAAAGAGCCATTGTCACTTTGTGAGAAGAAGCCTACTCCTTAGTCCAACTGGGACTGCTCGCGCAAAAGGGTTTCAGCCCTGGGTGAGTTCCTTGTCTCAAAAATCATTCCAAGCAGGCAAAAAGAAACTGACAACTTCACTCTAAGGAGATGTGTTCCCTCACCTTCCAGCCATGGAAGTATTGACCAAATGTTCCAGTTGCTGCAAAAGAATCCAGTGTCAAATCTAATATTTTGACAATACCTGATGTGGCTTAGTAAGAGCCCACTCTCTGTGTACATTCAGGCTTGTTGACAGCTTACCCAGTCTGTCTGCTTTTAATTGACCAAGGATATGCAAAACAGTATATTGTCTTTGCTGATCAGTCTGATCAACACCAGCTATGCTAAGCAGAGAGCATCTGTTCTTATCTTGGCTCTCAAATTTAGTCCAACAAAACACATATTTCATAGACCTTAACTGTAAAGCTGATGAGATCTGGCAGAGTCCTACCCCTCTGGGCAGACAAAGCAGGGAACTGGAACTCAACCAATATGTTAACCAGAACCAGTCAGGAAGAATCAACTCCATGTTGGCAGGGATACATGGTCAGTTCATATGAACTTGGATGATGATTGTCAGGGTGCTCAAGGACAATGCTTACATAAAAGGCCTTGCCACAGTCTCACTGGGGCTGTAACTTGACTGATCAGGAATTCACATAATATGAAAAGATCCCCATACCACTGTTTCCTTCTCCTTTTGCTTCACTGTCCTCTCAATGTGTATTAAGTACTCATTTCTTTCTCTTCATTCTGAGCAGCTTCCTCTGACATAATAATAAATGGCTTTGACTCTTCTCCTTGTTTTCAGTTCCTAAGAAGAAGAAGAACAACTCTTTATTTCATTGTGTAAAGGGATATGGGGAGTTGTACTCTTTAAAAAGTAGGCATTCATTCATTCAATTTACGTATATGTTGCCTTTCTTCCAAATGGGACCCAAGATGGCTCATACATGAGTTAAAACTGTGTTATTGAATTAAAAATCAGTAGTAAATTATTATTGTTATTATTATTATTATTTATTTATATCCTGCTTCTTCCATTTTGGGGATCGAGGCGAGTAACAGCAAAGTTAATACAATATACAACAATAAAAACAACAAGCCTCACAAGACCTCAACCCAACCCTCCCTCCCAACTATAAAATTAAACAGTAAAAGATGGTTAAAAAGTACATAACAATACATCAAAATTAAAAAAAACAAACCACAAATAAGAAAAAATGTTTAGAAAACAAATAAGATATCATAATGAAATAATTTGCTGCTTTAAAACATTTTTTTAAATCATATAATACCATTACAAGAACAATTTAAAAAGTAGCATGCATGTCCCATTAAAGACGTTTCAAGATAGCTACTTAGTCACCAAATGGTTGTTCAAATTTAAAAAAAAACTTCTAGTGGAAGAAGAGGAGGAGGGAGGTGGCCACCTGTTGTCTGTGGCAGAGAGTCCCATAACCTGGGAGCAGCCACCAAGAAGGCTCTTTAACATGTCTTCCTCAAATGTGCCTATTGAGGTTATTGACCCAAGAGAAAGTTCTCCAATGAGAACCTTAAGGCTTTGGTAGGATCAAATTAGGTAGGATCAAATTAGGAAGTACAGTAAGCCACTTAAGCTCTGGATATATGCAACTGAACTTTGGGATAGAGGGTATAGCTATTCTTCACCAAGTGACCAACTTAAAGCTGTGTCTTCTTTCTGCTTTAAATGAATGCTCTGTACCTGCACTTCAGAATGGTTTTATATCATTACTTAGTATTGCTTCCAAAAGCATTCTGTCCATGAATGGGGCCTAAGCAGCCATCAAAACTTTCCTTTTAAAGCAAGGGGAAACTTTGGCTCTCTAGATGTTTTGAGCTGCTCCTCCCACAGCCTTACTGCTGGCCATGTTGGATAGAGCTGATGAGAGATGTAGCTCAAGACATTGGAGGGTCATGGGTCTCCAGACCCCACGCTTTTGTTAAAGACAAACTGGGAAAGAAAAATGTTCAACGTTTAGCCTTCTTGAAGGAAGCCAGTATAATCTTCACCAAAAGTATTTACTGTTTCTCTAGTGACAAAAGTCCCCAATATTCCCAAATTCTGCAAAATTTGCAGAAGATGAATAATCACACAAAGAAAACTGGAATGAAATTGAAATTAGCCTTATCCAAAACCATGGTTAGAATGATTCCAAATACCTATTATTAGCCATGTATATTATTAATACTATATTGCTTTCCTTATTTTGTTTGTAACCTGTTGAGAAAATGAAATAAAAATAGGGTTTTTTGTTTTTGTTTTTGTTTTTAGAAAAACAGTCTAACCCCGGGATTCTGCTTGGAAGCTTAATCAAGTGCCATACTTTCTGTGACTGATAAATAGACCAGATTTTCAGAACATACCACCACCTGCCAATGGTGATTGTTTCAGGAAGCCCTCTTCCAATTATTCATCATGCAGTGAGTTTACAAAACTGCTCATAATGTTTACTATTGTGAGTATCAATCTATTAAAAATGCTCAGGCCCATTAACTACAGACATCAGAACTGAATTAACAGTTAAGATGTCAAATTGTTAAATCTTCATGAAAATATGGCAATATAATAATTGAAAGTGTAGTGAATACACTCCAAATTCTATGGGATGCTTCCTTTCCCTGCAATCTAAAATCTCATCCGGACAATCCACAGAGAAGAGAGCATCAGAACTATAATAAAGAGAAGGATGGTTTGATCATCTAATGTTTGATAGTGGCAGTAAAGAAACCATTGGTAGCAATTAGTAATAAATGAGATTTTTATAATAAGAATTTACCAAAAATCTCAAAATGTCTTTGTATCCAGTATTTCTTCCATGTGGAAAACAAGCAAGGCTGAAAATTCATTCATCCAATCTAGAGCTTTGAGAGCTTACTTCCTCTAAGTCCAGGTTTGAATATATATTCAATCATTTTTTAAATATTTATTTATTTATTTTACTGAATTAAGGTTGCCATCCTTTCTTTCCTAAGAAGATCCTAATCTGAAAGTTAAACAGAGATGCAGTAAGGCCCTCTCCATGTGGGAAATAGCTGTGCCTATTGAATTTGGCCAGTGGAAATTATGCAGATTTTTGTTTCAGAATCTTATTGAAAACAATGATGAATTGTGGGAACATCTTCATATTAAGGCTAGGGAGTAAAAATTACTTGGAATGCAGACTAGTTCACTCATCCATAGCACTAATATGCTGACCGCAGTTTAGTACCTTTAAAAGCAAGCCAAGCAACTGGTCATTAATACATCCTGAGGCAGCAGGTACCACATTGTAATTATATATTGTAATAAATATACGGTCTCTTATTGTAGCTCTTTGTATTAGGTGAGGAAGGAATAAGTTTGTTGATGAGGCAACAGTAGTTGACTTTCTTTTGTATCCCTTTGGGGTATGAAACTCTATTCTTTATCACCAGAGCACCAATAAACAGAAATAAATAAATCTGTTGTTATTAGCTCAACTCAAATATTAGAAAGACATAAGCAGGTTGAAAGGTAAGCCTTCATGGATTTTGCTGTTGCAGGTGTGAGTACAAGGATCGTTGCACATTTAAAAAAAAATTCATATTTGAAGGGCTTATAGTAATGTTTTTGCAGGAAAATGAATGGTATTTTGGTTAAAAAAATGCTTTTGTGCAAAAATAGTGGGATGGTTGGTTTTTATACAAATGAGGTTTTCACAAAAAGTTCTGAAATATGAAACATTTCATGGCAATTGACCTTTATTTTCAATAGGATGCCTTAATGAGGACAAAAGGGGGTATAGTTTAAATTCTAATAAGCAGGACAAAATGCTAGAAAGAGGATCAGAGTTTATGGGCAGTCTTTTAGAAGTAGTTGCATATTCCTATGTCATGTATCTTGCAACACAGATCTTCCAGTGATTTTAAACAATACATAAGGAACTCTGAACTGATTTCCCTGGAAAGCAAGTAAATATATCAGTTACCCTTTTCATTTTAATGTGTATAAGAAATAAGCATATGCTTTAGATTAAGTAGGGATCATTATGAAAAGGTGATTTTGTGTTCCAGGGTTCATCAGTGCTCAGTATACCAACTCCAATCTCCTGAAGACCTATTCACAGTATTGGTTGTGCTCCAATCTCATTCACACTCTCTATTTGGCAAGTAGCAACACAGTTGCTCAATCGAACTCTTTTAAGAAGAACTATTTGAGTTGTGAGTGGCATCTTAGAGACCCAGTGCTGCAAAAACAGTCTCACCTATGTCATCCAAAATAACAAACTGAAGTTAGAAGACGCAGTTGTTGTCAATGTTTTACAAGATATCAGACACCCAGGCATAGCATTCACAGATAGAGTTGTATTCAAATTGTTTCCAGAAACTGGAACTCCAAATGAACTGGTGTATGTGTGTGTGTGGTTCTTGGTTTGATGAAATACTGGAGTATCTACAAAGAAAGGCAAAGAGAGATTTGCTTGGAAGCAATTACCAGCTGTGGAGAAGGAGCGTCTGAGGCTTCAAAGCCAGCCTCCCACTCCTTCCAGAGTCACCAGCAGCAGAGGAGCTTCAGTGGCTTGAAAGCCAGCCTCCTACCCCTTCCAGAATCACCAGCTGTGGAGGAGGAGCTTCAGCAGCATGCAAGCCTTCATTGCCTGGACTTCAATTCTAATTACCCTTTATTGATCTCAGAAATTTACTCAACTACAATTTTGTAGCTTCTGGAGTTACTCAAGGTTAGTCACTGAAAACTGATGAGAGACGCCCACAGGCTTTGTTCTCCAGTTTCAACACTTTGCTAAAACCTCCTCCTTCTCCTGTTTCTTCATTATTTTCTTGTAATGATTTTGCTACTTTTTTAATCACCACAATTACTACTATTTGTTCTGAGATTGTTCCTCCTGTTTCTTCAGCTACCACTAATCCCCAGTCACTTTTGACTAAAAACATTTCTGTGTTGCCTCCTGTCTCTTTGGATGAACTCTCTATGCTGCTGAACTCTTCCAAACCTGCAACGTGTTCTCCTGACCCAATTCCTTCTCATCTTCTAATTTCTGTTGCTCCTTCCTTTCTACCCTTACTTCTTTACATCTTTAATCTTTCTCTCTACTGGCTCCTTCCCCTATGTTTTTAAACATGCTTTAGTTTCCCCTATTCTGAAAAAACCTTCTCTTGACCCTTCTTCTCTGTCTAGCTATCATCCTATTTGTCTTCTTCCTTTTCTGTCTAAAGTTTTGGAATGGGTTGCTTATTCTTGCTGTCTTGAGTTTTTTTAGACTAATTCCATTTTAGATCCATTTCCATCTGGTTTCCGCCCATGGCACTCTACAGAGACAGCTCTTACAAAGATTTTGGATGACCTTTTGTGGGCCAAGGCTAATGGCCTTTATTCTGTTCTTGTTCTCCTTGATCTGTCTGCGGCCTTTGACACCATTGATCACTGTCTTTTAATTGATATTCTCTCTTACCTCGGGCTCTCATACTCTGTTCTTAATTGGTTTAAATCTTATCTATCAGACAGATCTTTTGCAGTGGTCACTGGTGGTCAGGTGTCATCTCCCATCCCATTGTCTGTTGAAGTTCCACAGGGCTGTTTTTGGGGTCCTTTATTTACTCTTTACACACTGTTTTTAGGTAAACTCATTAGTTCCTTTGGCTTTTCTTATCTGTACGCCGATGACACTCAGATGTATCTTTCCACCCCATATCTTTCTCTGGGTCTCGAACAGCAAGTTTCTTCTGGTCTTGAAGCTGTTTCTCAGTGGATGCAGCAACGGCACTTGAAGCTCAATACGTCTAAGACTGAGCTTATTGTTTTTCCACTGCAGCCTACTGTTCAATAATCCTTTTCTATTCTTGTCATCAATACCTCTATTCGAACTGTGTAGGAAGCCCACAGTCTTGGTTTCATTTTTTATTCTTTCCTGAGAGGGAAGTATAACATCTAAGTTGCCGTATCTGATAATGCAATGAATGTATGCTTTACATGTAATGTAATGTGATGAGATGAAAGCAAAGCCTCTCATGCCTGGGCCTCTCTCTAATGGGACTATATATGATTGCATATATAAGACTGTACATTATAAATAAATTATAAACACAGTGTGCCTGTGCCACATGCGGGCGCCTTTTACTTGACGTGGGGAGGTCCACAATGGATCCCTGTATTAAGCAAGGGTGCAGTGTAACCTTAAAAAATTACCAGCTTTCTTACTGATCCTCCTATACCTCAGTTTAGATAGGAGTGAGAAACCTGTTTCACCAATCTATAAATGTTGGACCACAGAACACATCATCCCATAGTCAGAATTATGTAACTGTAAGCATAGTTATGGGAGTTGTAAGTTCTTGCATTTGGAAAAGATCAAAGTGGGAAAGGTGAATCTGCCACATATTTGAAATGCAGTTTCCAGGTTCCCATAAAAGACTGCAAGAAAGCTATTCTTTTCATAGAAATACATTGTGGAATTAATTTCTGCAGTCAATGAGTATCTGTAGTAGCTGATACAGCAATTTCATACTTCCACCAAAGAATAGTGGGCAAAAATGAGGACTGGAAGGCTGCTAACCAAGGTGAAGTGGGTTACATAGTGAATACATTGATGTAAAGGTCTAACACACGTATGGGTGACATGTGACTTATATGCTGTATGGACTTTCCAAATAGTTTTAAAGGTCCTCTTGTCTTGAACCAAATCTGTAGCCCTCTAGCGACCATCTGCTGTGTGTTAGGCTTGAAACTCCAGCTAGACATTACTTGCAGACCAAGAAAATCTGAAGGACCATCCCTGCTTTGCAGGATCTGTACAGGCTATTTGACATTACCCATTTAGACTGTTATAGGCCTCTTTAAAGAGTAGATATTTAGCATCCCTTCCCTGGCTCCTCCTGAGTTGCCTGAACCCCTTAATAGCATCCAAATAATACAGCATGCATTGTTCACTTACTATCCAGGTAACAGTGCCACATCAGCTACAAAACCGTTTCTGCTGTTCCAGTGGAATTGTTTTCTGCCCAGCATTTATCTCCAAGAATACGCTGACACAGAGCATCTCAGATTTGCTAATTAAAACAAAAAATGAGTTATTCCTGTTGACAGCTTGCTGTGAGGGAAACAAGCTAATCCTCCTCACCTGTAGAGTAGTCTAAAATTTCAGAGACAAGTTTCAATCAGCAGGGTTTTTGGCCTTCTGCCCCTGCATTACTTGCTGCACACTTGAATGCCCTCCTGAAGAAGACAGTGGCTTGATTGCATGCACCACATGGTGGCACTTGACTGGCAGAGAACTCAGTTCATCAAAGCAGAGATTTCAATCATCCAGAAATCTAAAGGTGTGAAGGTGATATCAAAAGCAACCACAATGCTGTGTAAGATGGCAAAACACAAGGTTGTAGTAATATAATGAGGTGTTTCACACAATCTATCCCCACTTCCTCCCTCCCTCCAACCCTCTTTTTCAGTCAGCCTTCAGAACTTTAGCTACTGCAAGCCAAAAAAGCTTGCTTCCTTATCTTTTTAAATTGGAAAAGGATGGTTGAATATACACAAAGGGTTGCCATATACACACCTATAAAGTCCACATCTGCAGACTTCTTTTCTCACTTCCATGTGCAGTTAATGCCAAAATCCCCAGGCTGTGCAGACAAAATGTATTCCCTTTGGGTTGTTTTTTGTCTAGAATGTGTGCATTTTGTGCACATATTTTAGATTGTTAATTGTTTGAACATGCTCAAATTTGTTTCAGCAGTGTTTTGTGGGCATGCTTTCAGTTTGTTGGGAAATATCAGAGAGATTTTTGGATCTCTCTAGTAGGGTAATGAAATTGGCAACTCAAAGGCTGAACCACAACTAGTTCACAGCAATTCCCAAAATATAAAAGTAATTTTACTTACAAATTGCTTATGTGTAGTCACACACAGGATCTTATGGAGGGGAGAAAAAGAATACAAAAATTATTGCTGGTTAGTGATGCAAGAACACAGTAGGGTAAACAAAAGCCAATAGGTTAGCAGTTGTTGTTGTTATTGTTGTTGTGTGCCTTCAAGTCATTTTCAAGTTATTGTGACCCTAAGGTGAACCTATCATGTGTCTTCCCATGGCTGAACAGTGATTTGGATCCTGGTCTCCAGAGTCATAGTCCAATACTCAGACCACCACACCAGACTATCTCTTTTAGTAAGCATGTACATGAGCAGTTAGTGAGTCTAGACATGCATACTGCTAACTCTAAATATAACTCTAAATATGCTAAATATGTTGAATAAATGTTACAACATGGTGGCGACAAACCAATGTGTGACTGATGACAGCAGACCAAAGATTTATATGTTCTGTATTTTAACTTTGTTAGCCGCCCTGATTGTTCTCATAGGGGCAGGATACAAATAATAATAATAATTATTATTATTATTATCATCATCCATGATATCTCAGAAATAACAACAACAAAAACAACAACGTCCGGCAGTGTGAATTCTTTGTATATCCCTAAGAGGAATATGGGAGACTGCTGAATACTTTATTCTAGAATGTGACCATTGGAAATCATAGAATCAAAGTGTTCGAAGAGACCACAAGAAACACCCAATTCAACCCCATGGTATGCACGAAGACACCATCAAAGCACTCTGGTCAGATCATCACCCAGCCTACGTTTTAAAACTTCTAAAGAAGCCAAACTCTGAAGCAACATATTCCACTGTTGAACAGCTCTTACCATCAGGAAGTTCTTCCTAATGTTTAGGTGGGATCTCTTTTCATGCAGTGCTGTTGTGTAATAATGATAGCTGTCTAGGTACCTGTAATCTCCATGTAGCATTTCTATTCCACAGTGCACATTGTAAAAAGATGGCAAAATTTTGTTCAGACATATACTGCCTAGACATCCCTCCAAAGTGTAATTAACATTGGCCAAAAAGGCCCATTCTCACTCAAGATCCCGTACTTCAAGAGTTTGATTTATGAAATGGAATTATTTCTTTTTAGAGAATTATCACTCTTTCAGGGACACTTTTTGAACCTTTCTCTACAACCCCAGCAGTAAGATCAGCAGTATAATTCTTTTCTGCCATTTTATTTAGCTGTCCCTTCTGCTACTTTAGTGGAGAACCAAAGAATTGTTATTGCTCTCTTGTCCGTATTCTCTCTAAATTGAAGAATTGCAGTTTATAGTATCCAGCAATGTCATGGAAAAAGGAAGGTTCTACTTCCTCAAAGCATACTTTAAAACTGCAGAAGCCACAGAGTTGTTACCCCCAATGTTTTTCATTCATATCACATATAAGCATTTCATATGTTTGCTCTATATGTTTAGGTAGCAATCCTAAGCTTACTTTGTAAGAGGAAATTACTTCAAATTTACTAGGATTTATGTCAGGACATTTTATCTTGTTTCATTTCCTATTCAAAAACCTTATTGGTTCAGTCTTACTGTTGTTGATCTTAGCTTATTGAATCTGCAGCTGCTGCTCTTATTAGACTGGTTTGTTTTTAGCAGAGTTTTTAACTTTTTTAAAAATAATTTTTTCATAAACTATTGTAATTTTTTCTTTAGGGGCCATATGGGGCATTTATATTACAATAAGCAAATAGTTATGCAAGTTTACCACACCAAGATTATGTGAAAACAGTCACCCTGTCCACCTGAAGCATGTACTAGCAACTAGTGTGGTGCTACTAAAAGTAGTGGTCCACGGACTGGTACCTGTCTATGAGCCATTGGCTGCCACTCCATGGAAAATTTCCAGGAAAAATAATTCTAGCCAGTGTGCATACATTTGATACATTAAAGAAATAAAGAACTTTATCACATGGAGGAAAATTGGAAGTTTAAATGGGATTTACCCCATGAAAATCATGCAATTGCTACTGAATCGCAATTAAGATTTTTGGACACAGTGTGAAAGAGAATAACCAGGGAATAAACAGAAAGAAAGCATTTTTGGGATATTCCCATTAATGATTTGCTGCTGTTTATTGCTTGGTTATTCACGGCTTAATGGCACTTTAATTACTTTTCAACGCGACATTGTGTGAAAAGTTTTATCACAATTACACGATATTCCTGAGATATTCCCAGATAATGGCCATTTAATCACAACATTGTGTGAAAATCTTAATTGCAAATGCACGATTTTCATGGGAAAATCCCTGTTTATATTTCCAATTGTCCTCATGTGATAAAGTCCAAAATTGCTGGACCCTGACATTAATGGATCTAGAGCAGCAGTTCCCAACCTGTGGGTCATGACCCCTTTGGGGGTCAAACGACCCTTTCACAGGGGTCACTTAAGACCATCTGAAGACACGTATTTCAAATAGCCTTAGGATCCGAGACACCACAATTTTATAGTTAGGGTTTACCACAACATGAGGAATTGCATTAAAGGGTCATGGCATTAGGAAGGTTGAGAACCACTGATCTAGTGGATCTACTCATTTCTAGCTTCCTTGATTCAAAGCAAACTGGTAGCTGCATTGGATTCCATCTTGAGAAAAAGGCAGGCTTGTTGTTGATGTTGTTGTTGTGTGCCTTCAAGTCATTTCCTATTTATGGCAACCCTAAGGTAACCCTATGATGTAGTTTTCTTGGCATGTTTCATCAGCAGGGGTTTACCATTGTCATAATTTGGGGTAAGAGAGTTTGACCTGTTCAGAGTCATCTAGTGGGATTTAAACCCTGGTCTCCAGAGTCACAGTCCAGTGCTCAAATCACTATAATATGCTGGCTCACAGAGGTCAGGTATAAATCCAATAAATAAATGAATAAATAAATACATTTCTAGCCAGACATTTAATCTCATCTATATTATGTGAACTGATATCCTTGCAGAAATATTATATTCAGCCCATATACGCTTGTCTTGTTTCAGTTAAGATCAGAGTTCAGAAGAACCCTACTTCTATCCACCAACTTGGAAAGAAAGGCAAGCCAGCTCCATCAGGCCTTGCATGAAAAAAAGAACGCCCTCCTTCTGTCCACCATCTTGAGGGAGAGCAAGGAAAACCAGATCCATCAGACCTTGCCTGAAAAGGAGAAGAGCCCTCCTTCTATCCACCATCTTGAGGGAGAGAAAGGCAAGCCAGCTCCATCAGACCTTGCCTGAAAAGAAGGCCCTCCTTCTATCCACCATCTTGAGGGAGAAAAAAGCTAGCCAGGTCCATCAGACCTTGCCTGAAAAGAAGGCCCTCCTTCTATCCACCATCTTGAGGGAGAGAAAGGCAAGCCAGCTCCATCAGACCTTGCCTGAAAAGAAGGCCCTCCTTCTATCCACCATCTTGAGGAAGAGCAAGGCAAGCCAGCTCCATCAGGCCTTGCCTGAAAAGAAGAAGGCCCCCCTTCTATCCACCATCTTGAGG
>NC_056522.1:50469257-50480616 GCF_019175285.1 Sceloporus undulatus | reverse complement strand
TTAAGGTTCTGATTTCGTTCGGGGGCTTCAGTTTTGGCAAAGACGTGACAAGGATACTTTGTTCCAGTTCTATCAATAAATTTTCTGTTTTATCTGAAGTTTGTTGTGGATCTTTGGCCATAGTATTTCCAGAGTCTCACACTATCCACCAATTTGAGGGAGAAAAAGGCAAGCCAGGTCCATTAGGCCTTGCCTGAAAAGAAGAAGGTCCTCCTTCTATCCACCATCTTGAGGGAGAAAAAGGCAAGCCAGCTCCATCAGACCTTGCCTGAAAAGAAGAAGAGCCCTCCTTCTATCCACCATCTTGAGGGAGAGCAAGGCAAGCCAGCTCCATCAGGCTTTGCCTGAAAAGAAGAAGGCCCTCCTTCTATCCACCATCTTGAGGGAGAGAAAGGCAAGCCAGCTGCAACAGGCCAGCTGCAACAGGCCTCCAAGCGAGAGCAGATCTCCTGGACATTTCCCCTTACCTACTGCCATTCCCTTCTCCTTTTATGTCTTTTCTTTTTTAGATTGTAAGCCTTAAGGCAGGGAAATGTCTAATTGACAAATTGTAAGCTGCTTTGATAGCCTTGGCTGAAGAGTGGGGTATAAATAAATGGTTATTATTATTATTATTTCCAAAGGTTTGTCCATGATAAATGTCTGTCCTTAAGATTTTATATTTCCCAAAGTCTTTGTCTATATTATGCATGCTGATAGCATCTAAAGCCTAGAATGTTGCAAACCTTGCAAAGTTATTCCATTTAACTGCAGCTTCCAGAATCCCCAGTGAGCATGGTCATGCTGACAGATTCTGTGAGTCATTGTCTAAAAAGTAATATTTCCATGCTGTCCCAAATGTGTCAGAACTATGACTGCTCAGGAGGCCATCCTCCTAGTTGTCCAGCGTCCATCCCAATCCCACCCGTGTGTGTGTGTGTCAGTGTTCTTGTTTTCATCCATGAAACATTGAAGAGGACTCATTTACTGCACACTGTGCATTTGAAATTGAAAAATAAAATCTCCCCAAAAATATAACCAGGTCACTCAAAAGTGTGTATTTTAAATTCTCTCAGTAATCTCACTTCCTAAAATATTAACAATCTCACATAGAGTTTCAACCTCCAACCTTAGCAGCTGAACAGAATTCTAATTTTGTTTTGTTTTTATATGATTAGTTCCTGAGCATTTTGCAGGGACAGCTGGTTTCATTATGTAACCACATTAAATGGCAATGAAATAAAGACCCAGTTAATTTACAGAGCTATCAGTCAGTGATAAATTAGTTAGATAATGCAGTGTTTGCAACATAATATTTTGTCACCATCCAAAGTGAAGGAGCTGAGAAAGTGAAGATCCAAGAAGAGATGCCAAACTTACTTTTTGTAGAGATGGTGAACAGTTTCTTCTTCAGGGCTAATATCAGGAAAAAGCCAAGTATTAAATCTATTCATTTCCCTTTTCAACAATCTCACAATCTTTGTGTTTAGATATTAATTATCAAAAAAGTAGAGCATCCTGATATTTAATCATAGCACACCCATTTAGACATTACAATTCTTTCCTTATATTTAGTTTTGTTTTGTTTTTTGACAAATGTCAGTGTAACAAATTCTCACAGCCCACTAGGAAAGAAGGATAGGGAAAAAATCCAGCCAAGATTTAGAGAAATTTAATTAAATTAAAACTGACAAGTTTATCTGTGATAAATACTAATATTGTTGTTCTTAACTGCCCTTAAGTCATCCCTCACTCATGGTTATCCGATGGGTGAGACATCTCCAAGACTTCCTGTCCTCTACTGCTCTAATTAGTTTCTGTAAGTTCAGGCCCATGATCTCCCTGATTGAGTCTGTCCATCTGGTGTGCAGATATGCTCTCAGTCTACTGCATGACTCATTCCTAACATTATTGTCTTTTCTAATGAATCATGCCTCCTTATGATGTGGCTAAAATAAGGCAGCCTCATTTTGATCATCTTGGCTTTCTTGGAGATTTCTGGCTTGATTTGCTCTAGAACCCATTGCTTTGTCTTTTTGGCCATCGCTGGCACCCTCATTCAGCACTCTTCTCCAGCACCACATCTCAAATGAATTAATGTTCTTCCTATTTTCTTTATTAAGTGTCCAGCTTTCACATCCATACATGGTAGTAGGGAATACAATGGCTTTTACCTCACCAAAAACGTTCAATACCATTCTGAAAAATACTACCAGTGGGTAAAATGATTTACAAAGAAAGGGCAGAAAACTAGTTGTTGTTTAATTTAATATTATTGCAATTTCAGTCCAGAGAGAGAGAGAGAGAGAGAGAGAGAGGGAGGGAACGAGAACTGTGGACTTTCAGCTGTAAGGGCCATAATGATGTTGTAACCATTGTTTCTACACAACTTGATTTCTGGTCTGTGACTGGAAAAAAAAGATGACTGATTCATTCATTCATTCATTCATTCATTCATACACATCTTAAGTTGATTGAGGAAGATCACTATACAGTTCTGTCTCAGTGAACTGAAGCCAATGCCCCCCTTAATATATATGCCTGATGGGGCTGATGAGAAATGATTCAACCTAAAATTTGTAAAATTGATTCAGTTATTTGAGAAAAAATATTTTCAGAGAACCCATCCCATCCCATTTTGTTTTCCTCATTAATTTCAGGGCTGGTTTACATTCCTTGTGCCTATCCAACAAAGAAGAATTGCTTAGGGATAGTAATGGACAAACTGAGAAAGTTTAGGGTTTCAGACAATAAGGTGCCTCTACTCAGATTAATAAACATTTTTTGGGTAGCATTATGGGGCTTCTTAAATTTGGCATAGCTTAGGACCTCAACATATGAATCTGATCTTGCTTAGGGGCATGCCTAACAGTTTTTGGCCTATCTCTATCTGTCAGTAATCCTAAACAACAAATTAAAAACTTTCCAGCAATTTTTCAGTTGGCTTTTTACAACCAAACTGGAACTTAAGAAGGTCTGAGGAATGAATAGAGCATTTTATCTTCCAAGATTGATTGCATTGGTACAGGCTAAGGGTCAAAGGGGATATTTTTTAATACATACCCTGCAGCTCTGTATATTACTTTAATAATAATAATAAAATTTATTTATATCCCGCCCTTCCAAAAAGATCAGGGCGGCGTACAATAATGCAACAAGTGCAAACAAATACAGGTTAAAAACATACAACATCAATAATATACAATCTAAAAACAATAGCAAAGGCCCCGATAGCCCATCCTCATGGCCACGGAAGAGGAGGGAGGCCCACAGGATATTCAGTCGGGGAATGCCTGCTTAAATAGGAAGGTTTTGAGATCCTTCCTAAATTGGGCCAGGGTGGTGGATGAGCGGAGCTCTGTGGGCAGCGTATTCCAAAGGGCTGGGGCAGCTGTGGTAAAGGCCCTTCTAGAAGTGGAAGCTAGCCTAGCCCCAGGCACCTTCAGTAGTTGCTGCCCAGATGTTCTGAGGGTGCGAGGCGGATTGTACGGGGAGAGGCGGTCCTTTAGGAATCCTGGACCCAAGCCATTTAGGGCTTTATAGGTAATAACCAATGCCTTATATTGAGCTCGGAAGCGAATGGGCAGCCAGTGGAGATCTTTAAGCACAGGTGTTATGTGGCTGGTCCTGGATACGCCAGTGACCAGCCGGGCTGCCATATTCTGTACCATTTGGAGCTTCCGAGTTTGGTATAAGGGTTGCCCCATGTAGAGTACATTGCAGAAGTCCAATCTCGAAGTTACCAGAGCATGTACAACAGTTTCTAGGTCCCTCCGGTCCAGGTATGGGCGCAGCTGGCGAATCAGCCGAAGCTGGTAACAAGTGCTCTTGACCGTCGCATTCACCTGAGCAGTCAGGTGGAGCGACGAGTCAAGAAGCACCCCCAGACTGCGCACGGAGTCCTTCACAGGGAGCGTGACCCCGTTCAGGACAGGTGGAACCACCGCCATTCCTGGACCGGGGGAACCTATCACTAGTACCTCCGTTTTCTCTGGATTTAGTTTGAGTCGGTTTTTCCTCATCCAGCCCATTACTGACTCCAGACAGGCCACGAGAGGAGAGACGCCATCCCCAGTCACTGCATCAGTCGGAGACATAGAGAAAATGATTTGGGTGTCATCAGCGTACTGATAACCCCGCGCCCCATGTCTCCGGATGATCTCTCCCAGCGGTTTCATGTAAATGTTAAATAGCATGGGAGACAGAATGGCTCCTTGAGGGACCCCAGTTTTAAGGGTCCGCTCACTGGAGCACACGTCTCCCAGCTGCACCATCTGGGACCTCTGGAGCGCAGTGCCCCCGATTCCCACCTCAGCCAGGCGCCCCAGAAGGATACCATGGTCTATGGTATCGAAAGCCGCTGAGATGTCCAAGAGCACCAACAGGGACACGCTTCCCCTGTCGACGCTCAGACGGAGATCATCGACCAAGGCGACCATGGCCGTCTCAACCCCGTGACCCGCCCGGAAGCCAGTTTGAAATGGGTCCAGATAATCAGTTTCATCCAAGACCGTCTGAAGCTGGATCGCAACCGCCCTCTCGATCACCTTCCCCAAGAATGGAAGCAGCGAAACAGGCCGATAATTATTATGTACCAGGGGGTCGAGGGAGGGCTTCTTTAGGATCAGTTTTACAATGGCCAATTTTAGATCCGATGGAAATCGCCCATCCCTCAAGGAGGTGTTAATTATCCGGTGTAACAAGGACGTTACCACCGGTCCCCCCTGGGCCGCTAACCAAGAGGGGCAGGGATCAAGAGAGCAGGTTGTTTTCCGAACACTTCCGAGGATCTTGTCCACATCCTCGGTACTTTATTTTAATTAACTGCAGATACAAGGAAATAACAGGGACTTTGAGAGGTCTCTCATTCATAGCGTCACCATAAGCTCAAGCTGCCTTGACAGTGCACAACAACAATACACAGGGAGATCCTTCCTGGAAATCCAGTACACAGGATGGTTTAACAGGTGGCCCTAGAGTGAATAGAGCACTCCCCCTCTCCCAAATGTGGCAATGAGCCTTTTAAAACAATAGCCCTACTGGTGTCAATGGGAATTCTTCACCTAAGCAATCTAACATGTGCTCAGATTCATCTTCTTCCTGACCTTTATCATTCATTGTAGTAGTGGTGAAGCAATCATGCCTTGAAAAATCCCCTCATCTCACTTTTCTATGGCAGTTGACAGGGTTACTAATGGATGCACAAATGCCAATGACTTCTGAGCCTCCACAATTTTCCTACTTACATGGGCTTTTTGTTAGTTCAGCAACACATCTGAAACCACAGAATGGAATGGCCCTGGACTATTTTTTCACCCCTCACTGGCAACTGCCTTAGGAAGTTTCTCTGAGCTCCACTCTTGAGGAAAGTGTAGAATATAAATAAAGTGATTGATTGATTGATTAAAAGCAAGTCCTCCTTCCAAGTACTGAAGATATACTGAAACTAGAAATGAAGCTGGAGGAACATGAACACTTCCAAACCACAAAGGTTTTCCTTCTATCTTTCTAAGTCAACTGAAATTTGTTATCAGCATGCAGAACAGTGCCTCCCAGCTTAAGTTTCTCAGGGATTGCTTTGGAGGTCTTCTCTCTTTCTCCAGTTCTCTTCAACTGAGTACTGATCACTTTGCTACAGAGCAGGAAACAATTTTCCCCTTCTCATTCAGTATGCCTTCTGGAAACATCACCAAATGATAGAAATGCAGAACAAAGATTGACTCTCTGGATTTCAGCCATGATATGTACTGTGCATACATCAGCAAGATTTAGCAGCTTTTAAGGTATTCCCCCTCATACTGTGAAGCCCCAATAAAATGGTTTAGGGAGGTGGAAATACCTACAACAAATACCTAATTTCCCTACAATAAATACCTACTATATTGATAAAATATAAATAAATCTATTTTAGCCTGTTTCATTATTGTTGTTTTTAACTGCCATCAAGTGGACTTCAACATGACAACCCTATGAATGAGAGACTTCCAAGTCACCCTGCTATCAATAGCCCTGCTCTGATGGCTTCCTTGATTGTGTCTATCCACCTGCAATGCAACCTTTTCTTTTCCTACTTCCTTCTATCTTCCTAAGCATCATTATCTTTTCTAGTGAGCTATGCCTTCTAATAATGTGTCCAAAGTACAGTCTCAGCATCTATGGAGAGCTCAGCCCTGGTTTGCTCTAAGACCATTTATTTGTTCTTGTGGCAGTACAAGGCTCCAAGGGCCCCCTGGAAGACCAAGAGCAGCCCAAGGACTCTGCTGTGTGTGTGGTGGGCATGTCTAGAGAGTGGCACCTTTAAATGCTGGCTCCAAGAGCCCCCTGGAAGACCAAGAGCAGCACAAGGACTGTGCTGTGTGTATGGTGGGTGTGTCTGGAGAATGGCACCTTTAAAAGCTGGCTCCAAGGGCTCCCTGGAAGACCAAGAGCAGCCCAAGGACTCTGGTGTGTGTGTTGAGGGCATGGCACCTTTAAATGCCGTCTCCAAGGGCCCCCCCCCAAAGACCAAGAACTGGTCCGAGAGGCAGTTTCTGCGCTCTTCTCCACCTGAGCGCCAGCCTTGCCTCAACCCCTGGACTATGGAGAGCAGAGCGACAGCAGATCTTAAGCTGCCACCGCCCCTTCCCTTTTTTACTACCCGCTGATGAATGCCGGGCCGAGAGGCAGCTTCTGTCCCCTTTTCCACCTGGGCTTTAGTGATCATTTAGTGGTGTTTAGCATGGAGATCATTATTTTGGCACCATCTCCTAGTCCCCTCCCTTTTCTTTCTTCTCCTGGATTTAGATTGTAATGTTATTTAGATTGTGCATTGTTGAATACTGTTTTATTTTTAGGATTGGGGTGGGGGGTCAAGAAGGGCATTTATTTTGTATTTTGATTTGCTATGTTAATTGCCATATATTTTTCATTATTCTTTTTATTGTTGTTTTTATTTGCCATGTATTTTTTGCTATTTATTGCTATTGTGATTTGTTGTGTTATTATTATTGTATTGTTCATTGTTATGTAATTTCTTTACTGTTGTAACCCGCCCTGATTCTTTGTGATTGGGTGGGCTATAAATAAATCGTCCACCACATCTCAAATAAGTTGATTCTCTTCCTATTGCCTTCTTCGCTGTCCAGCTTTCATAGCCATACACAGAAATTAGATATATAATGGTATGGCCAATCTTGACTTTTATATTCAGAGATAAATCTTTACACTTCAGGATCTTGCCTAGTTCCTCCATCTGTGTGTGTTGTGTGTCTTCAAGTTGTTTCTGACTTATGGTGACCCTAAGGCAACCTTATCACAAATATTATTGGCAATATTTGTTCAGAGGAGATTTGCCACTGCTTTCCTCTGAGCCTGAGAGCGTGCAAGTTGCCCAGGGTGTTTTATGGCCGAGCTGGGAACTGAACCTTGTTCTCCAGAGTTGTAGTCCAACACTTAAACTACTACAACAAACTGGCTCTCAGTTTCTTCATAGCTACTCTTAAAAGTCCTTGTTGTATTCTAATTTCTTCACTTCAGTCTCCATGTTGATTAATGACTGAGCTGAAGTATAGGAAATTTTTGACTATCTCAATATCTACTCAAAAGTTATATAACGTACATATTGTTGTTATTCTTGCTTCCTCAGTGTTCAACTGTAAACCTCCCTTTGCACTTTCTTCCTTGACATTCTTCAGTAGTTGTTCTAAGTCTTTGCTGTTTTCTGCTAGTAATATGGTGTCATCTGCACACCTTAAATTGTTGGTAGTCCTTCCTCCAATTTTCACACCTCCTTCCTCCCAGTCTTATCCATGTTTGTGTATAATATATCCAGTGTACAAGTTAAACAGATAGGATGATAAAATGCAGCCTTGCCTGATCCCCTTGTCAACTGGAAACCATTTTGTTTCTCTATACAGTATTCCATCCTGTCCATAACTTCTTGACCTGAGCTAAAGTTAAACATCAGGATAATCAAATGTTGTGGCACACCCATTCCTTTTAGAGTAATCCATAGTTTTTCATTATACTCACAATCATACTGTTTAAAGCATACCACCCTGAACATGCTCGATCTCATCTGATCTCAGAAGCTAAGCAGGGTCAGGCTTGGTTAGTACTTGGATGGGGAACAATCATAATCTTTAAAACATTTGCTGGTTTTCTTCTAATTTTTTTATGTGCTCCATTATTCAATGTATCTCGCCAGCATGATCCCTCATGACTCTTCCTTCTCTGAACCCAGTGTATACATCTGACATTCTTCATTCTATATATGGTAAAAGTCTTTGTTGTAGAATTTTTACCATCACTTTGCTTTCATGGGAGACTAATCCAGTGGCCCAGTGGTTACAATCCTTTCTTGAACATCATGCAGCATGTTTCCTTCCTTGTTATATAGAATCCCACTCATGTTTCTCTTTGGCTTCTTGGATATTGTGGAAGAGATCTCTTGTTCTAGCTGCTTTATTGTTGTCTTTTTTCTGTGCATTGAATGTTAAGGTTGTACTGTTTCTCCCTGCACACAAATCACTACCCAGATGTATTCAGGGTTCTGAATCTTATTCTGTCCCCTTTTACTTTTGCTTCTCATCTGTCCTTACCTATGTGAAGAGTTTCATATGCCATCCAATTAGGCTTTTCTTTGATTTGGCTGCAGATAAGTGTCTTTTTGCACACTTGCATCTTCCCTAGACAATGTCCCTGTCTTTGGTCCAGAGTTCTTCTGGCTTTCAGTCAATTAGGTTTAATAGTGCAAAACTATTGTTTACATTAGCTTTAATTTCTTCAGGTTATATTTTGGTATGATGATAATTTATTGTTCTTCTTCAGTTTTACTCTAATTTTTGATATTAGCAACTCATGGTCTATGCTACAATCTGCTCCTGGCCTTGTTTCTGCAGAAAGAATGGATCTTCTCCATCTTCTGCTTCCAATTATATGTATAGTCTATTTGCTTTCTGTAATGACCATCAACATATATTGGTGCATGAACAATTTCCTCCTAGACTCCAACATGGAATCTTTCAAATTCTTCATCTTCTTCCTGTGTAGTTGGAACATAAATTTGGATTATAGTTATATTAATGGTTTTTCCCTGAAGTGTTATCATTTGATCAGACCTTGCATTATATCCCCTGACTGCTTTTGCTACATCTTTCCTCACTATAAGTACCACCCATTTCTTAGGCGGGTTACAGACCGCCATTTAGGATGCGCTCCATGAATCCTAAGGTTAGGAAGGGGCGTGCTAGGGTTAGGAAGGGTTGACCCTTCCTAACCGGCCCTGTTCCCAACGCGCGTGGAGCGCATCCTAAATGGCAGCGCCCATCCACATGGGTGCTGCCATTTTTACGTTGTGGACGCTGTGCCTCCAGATGTGGCACGGCGGAAGTGACGCCGCAAGTGTGTGCCTCGTGGCGCCACTTCCGGGGACCAAAAAGGAGCACCATTTTGGCGCTCCTTTTTCGCTGTGGCCGGAAGCCTCGCGGTCTGGCCGCTCGGGCTTCCCGCCGCAGCTAATGGCGACGGTGGGAGAACAGCTGCTTGAGGGCAGTCTGTAACGCGCCATAGATTTTCATTTCTTGAGTAAAAGTCTGTGTAGTTATCTGACTGAAAATGTCCCATTACTGTCCACATTAGCTTTCTCACCCAAATATTGCAATGTTAATCAAATTCAGTTTCTTGTTTTAACTTCCCCTGATTCATACTTCTCACATTCCATATTTCTATAATATATGTTGTGCAGCTTTGAACTTTCCTTTCACAACTCAGTACATCAACAAGTGAATGTCCTTTTGGCTTGTGTCCAGTTGCATCATTAGTCAAGTGGTAGTTGTTCCCCTGATCTTTCCCAGTAGCTCATTGAGTATCTTACAAGTTGGAAGTCTCATCTTCTGGCACTCTCTCTTGTTTCATTTTTGGATTGTCTTATAAGGTTTTCATGGTAAAAGACATTTGGAAATGGTTTGCCAATGCATTTTTCTGTACAGTACTTACATGGGTTGGTTATAATACCATTGCTGTTGTCTCTGAGAGACCCTTCATCAGTGTGACCCCTGGCATGTTTTGCCTGGCTCCTCTGCTAATGCTTTTCTCACATGGGGACCCTACAAGATGCACTGCTACCATCAGCTTTACATCTTACATCACAAGAACAAGCAATTCAACCACAAAAGAAATGTATTGCCATAATGGGTGTTTTATCATAAACTTGCTCATTTCTGTTTTCATGTGACAGCCCTGGTCATGCCTTGATCCATGTGTGAAAGGGAAAGAGTGAGTGAGCAGAGCTTCCCAAATGAAGGTAGAGATGACAGCAAGTATGTCTCTATTCCACTTTTTGAAAATTTCTCAGTGGGTGGGTCCAGAGTCAAAGGAATACAGCTTGTCAGAAACTGCCACTTGAGAAAGCTTTGAGTCCCTTGGGGTGACGATACCTGAGGGTTTCTGTCCACACCAATCTTCCCCACACTGTGGGTACCACTGGACATAGTGGTGGGAAGAAGTGGGCTCCAGGGATGGAAATAATATTTTTAAATATTTTTTTTTAAAAAAAATGCTGGGGAAATGTGTTTTTCAAGTGTAGAGAAACCCTGATGAGAAGAACCTTGGACTGACAAGATTTTCTGAATTTCAGGACTTGTTAAACACAACATTTTCTGCACAGAAAAGAGAAATATTATTATGAGACCATTGTGCAAAACAACCATGTCCAAATGTTGCACAGAATATGTCTCAACTGTCAATAGTCTTTCAAAACTGTGTAAGTGTCAAAAAGCTTCTCACGGTGGGAAGAAATTTGTTAAAAATTACTCGTTACTTCCTTTGAAAAGAAAATAAGGAAATAATTAAGTCCTTACCATACGGTTATGATGCTTCTAAGCAGATGGAGCACCCAGATGAGGTAGTGTTCAAAGATATCTGCTTGCCCTGGCTTTCCGAAGCATGTCTAGCTCTGATGGGCATTGGGGATCCCTGAAGTTAAAGCACCTGTATGTGTTTAGAGAGAGAGAGATGGAAGGAGGCTGAGCTCTGTATGCATGCTAAAATCTATTGCTGGGAGAAGGACATGCCAGCACTGCCTTTCATCACTGTTGAAAAATGCCCCCTCCTCCACCCTACGCTCTACATTTGGTCACTGGCTACTAGATAGTACAAATCAAATTATAATCTCTACAATCTTCTGGCAAAGTCTCATCAACACATGCATGGCTCATTACACACCACTTCAACTGCCATGACCCTATCCTATAGAACTGAAGGGCCTGTTACAGTCTTTCAATTCCATTTTCAATAGTTTCTTCAGGACTTCAGTTAGTCCTACCACTGGATGGGATAAGGCAAGCACTTAGGAGATTTAGGGGCATCACACAAAAAGGCTGCAATGTTAAAGCAAAAAATA
>NC_056522.1:50456239-50469247 GCF_019175285.1 Sceloporus undulatus | reverse complement strand
TATTATTATTATTATTATTATTATTATTATTATTATTATTATTATTATTATTATTATTGGTAGAGCAGTTCCTGCTAGGGAGATGACTGGTACAGTATATCCACACTGCAGAAATAAAAGTTTTTATACCACTTTAACTGCTGCTACTCTATCCAGCCAAGTATTGGGATTTGTAGTTTGGTGAGGCACCAGAGCACTCTGACAGACCAGGCTGGAAACCTCATCAAACTACAAAGCCCAGGATTCAACAGGATGTGCCAAACTGCTTTATATCTGCAGTGCAGAAGAGCTGCTAGAAAAGTGTGATTTTCCATCTCAGATAACAAAATAACTTTGCTGAATTTAGGTGTTATGTACCAAGATGTTTAGGGGAGGAGCACCTTTTGCTTTTCCTGCCCAGTCAACAACATATTTTGGGTTGGCCCTGCCTGTGACCGTAATACCAGAACATCACAGCTTGTGAGTCATTCTACAGTAAACAGTGTGATGTGACAATGTGTTTCCTTGGTATTTCAATAGTGGCACCAGGAATCCTTCTACCAATGTTCCTCTAGAAAAGTTGTTCTATAGGCAACAGCAGTTTCGTTGCTTATAACATCAGTATTCTATAATGTTACAATAACCAGAGAAAAATCGTGAAACATTGCAGTATCATTACCAGCCAGTGTAATGTTCAGAATTCTTAGCGCAGCACTCTGTAATATTTATAGCATTTACTTTAGATGACTCAAGTACTAAAGCTGAGTTCAGCATGGATCATTACACAGTAGGTACTTACTAAAGTATCATCATATTTGCAGAATGCTTTGTGCTGTTTTGTTTTTTATTCACCCAGAGTCTGAACAAGGTCAGATATGCATACATTTATTGTGACAGATTAGTTTAAAGATTATTTAGGTTGATTTCAAAATGTAGAGGTAGCATGGGATTAAACTTTATTTTTTCAGAAGGATTTTCTAATTTGTCGGTTGTGTATTCCAATGTTATTTTATAGGGGCATGAAACACTGAAAATACTGCCAAACTCTCCATTAATCATAGAAATTGATGTGTTCTAATACAATATCAGAGGACAGAAATTATTTTGTGGCCCTTGATGTTTTCAAACTCTTATGGGCGCCCAGTTTTTTTGGCAAAAAGATCTGTGTGCAAATTGCCTCTCCTGAAAACTATCAAGAACAGCAATTTACATTTTAAATAAATTGTAGGGCCTTCCTGCGCCTGTTTAACATTATTTTAATATTTTTTTCAAAATTACAAGTGGACCTCCAGTCATTTACAAGTATTTTGTTCAGGTGTTTAGCAGCTATGGACTACCCCCCCCCCCCCGAAGGTCCAAGGGGCAGAAAATTGTTCATTAGATCTGCCACAGTCACCTATCCCTTCCTTAAAGGTACTGACTGGTCTTCATGGGAAGAGGTCTCTCTGCCCATAAAGATGCAATGTGGGAAGATGAGCAACAGAAGGTGGAAGGGGAAAACTGGTGTCAATGGAATCTTATGAACTAAATTGTTGACAAGCTTGAGTGTGTCCAGAGGAAGGCAAACAAAATGATGAAAGGTCTGGAAATCTTGACCTCTGAGGAGTGGCTTAAAGAGCTGGTTATGTTTAGCACTGAAAAGTGAAGATTAAAGGGTGTCATGATAGCCATGTTTAAATATTTGAAAATGTCATATTGAGAATGAGGTAAGCTTGTTTTCTGCTGCTCCAGAGACTAGGACATGGAACAATGGATTCAAACTACAGGAAAAAGCTTCCACCTAAACATTAGGAAGAACTTTCTGATGATAAAGTTGTTTGACAGTGGAAAACACTACCTCATAATAGAGTGGTGGAGTCTCTTTCTTTTGAGGTTTTAAAACAGAGGCTGGATGACCAGGAAGTACTTTGATTGTGTATTCTTACATGGCAGGGGATTGGACTGGATGGCCCATGTGGCATATGATTCTATGCCTTTGATGTTAAACAGAAAGTTTAAAATCTTCAATTCTAGTGGAAGTGTGTCTGTGAAACAGGGAAAGAATGTAGAAATAATTCTGCTCATGCTCAGTGGAATCTAATCATCAAGGCAGTAAGAAAGATCACTAGGGTCATTCCTAATAAGGGAAGAGTAGTAGGTTCTGAATCTCTACTGTTCTTGCAAGCTCCACTGGTGCAAAAAATGCAGTAACATCTATATACCTATGGAGCAATGGATGAGGATATAATTGTCCCACTGCTGCACAACTGTGTAGAACGTTAATGGATTCCATTACTGTCACTACTATGTTGAGATATTAGAGTTGTACAAAGAGACCACTGTTACTATATCACTAGTCTATACCAACTATAAAAGCCCTGGGTTCCTAAAAGTGGGTTTGTGAGAAAACCTATTCACTGTGAACAAGTAACTTAAAAAAAATCTCTTATTCTCATAACACTGCCAGCTAATAATGGATGATAATGATGATTTATTTCTCATCTCTTCTCAAGGCAGGGTACAACATGTTGAACTACAAAATGCAACTAAAAAAGAAAACATATAAAACTAATAGTTAAATTATTATTATTATTATTATTATTATTATTATTATTATTATTATCATCATCATCATCATCATCATCATCATCATCATCATCATCATTATTATTATTATATTTATTTGTATCCCGCTCTTTTACCAGGACTGGGACTCAAAGCGGCTTCACAGCATTAAAAACAGTACAATTAAAAACATAAAAAATTAAATTAAATTTAAAAATAAATAAAGAAGAAGAAGAAGAACATTAAAAAGGTATTAAATTATTACAGTATTAAAACAGTTATTAAAGGAATAAAACATATTTTAAAAACATAAAACTATAAATAAGAGCAAAAAAACTGTAACAAAATTTTAAAATGGACCTTATAGCAATTCCTTAAATGCCTGTGTGAACAGGTAGGTCTTCACCTGCCGTTGGAAGGCCATCAGAGAGGGAGCCATTCTGATCTCCCTGTACAGGGAGTTACAGAGTCTAGGGGCAGTCACCGAGAAGGCCCTTTCTTGCATTCCCACCAACCGTGTTTGTGATGGTGTTGGGATGGAGAGAAGGGCTTCTCCAGAGGATCCAAATACACTACTATAAAACCATTAAAATACACTCATATGCCTACTTTCTTTAAAATATACAAGATTTCCGGCAGCATAGCAGCTCAAGAAACACCTCTATGAGATACCTCCGTGGGATGTTTGCCAGCTGTGGGTGACTAGTCTGGGTAGGTGACAATAATTGCCTGGGAAAAGTGTCCCCCAAATGGAGGGGAAGCAGAGGGGCTCACCAAGATCTCTGAAATCTTGGGTATCTCGAGAAGGGAAAAGAGAAATTAGAAAATAAAACTGGCAAGAGATTCAGAAGGGGGGGGGGGAGGAAGTGAGAGCAAGCCATGTCCATGATAATGCAGCCGCTCAAGCAACATAAGAACTGATGCCACTTATTTTAATTGTGGGAAGAAGAAAGAAATTCAAACTACTGTAATTCTATTAATTATGATGTCATTGAAATAGACAAGCTAACACTAAAACTAAGAGGAGAAATATTAGATAAGGTCAACAAAGATTGGAGGAAAGTGATAGAGTATTTTAAAAAGATAAGGGATATACAATGTGAAAGAAAGTGAACCCTCTTCTTTTGTTTCTTCTTATCTTTCTTTTGTATTTATTTGCTTATTTTTATAAAAAAAATAACTTACCTGATAACTTCTGGAATCTTGTTCAACAGGTTGTCAAAGAAAAGGTGGATTCAGTTATGTTTCAATAAAATGAGAAAGATGTAGATAAGGTATACAAAGTAGGAAAGAATAATTAAGGTAATGAAAGAATGCAGATGAAAGTGACAAGAAACAAGTTGAATGAAAAGTTGTGGAATGTAGGGATGGAACAATCAGTGATTAATAGGAAAGAAAGTTAGTATGAATGGCAGTAAGAAGAAGGAAAAGAAGGTGAAAAGAAGGTGAGAGGAAGGGTGAGAGGAATGAATGTGATGATAGGGGAGGAAGAGGGTAGATATGGAAGAAAAAAATAAGAAGAAATAGGAAGGGTTAAAGGAAGCAGGAAGAGGGGAAGGGGAAAGGAAGGAGAGAGAGAGAGTAAAGGTAGGATGAAAGGAGAAGGAGAAAACAGTGTTAATGAACTGAGAGTACAAGAAGGATATGAACGGGCACGATAGGTAATAGTTTGAAAAGATAAAGAAATCAATCGAATTATATTTACCAATGATTGTATGAATGACTTTTTTTTGTAAAACAATATTTGTATTTGTCTTTTATATTTTATTGGGTATGTTTTAAGAGTCAGTAAACATTTATATATACACACACATATAAATTAAAAAGTAATTATTTAAAATTTACTGAGTAGGCCTGCTGGAAGAGATGTGTCTAATGTTGTTTTAACGGCGGTCAGCATTTTCCGCTGTTGTATCTCTTCCAGTGGATCATTCCAGTCTGGGGACAGCAGATGAAAAGGTCCTCTGGGAAACTGCTAGACCATTGGAGCAAACATTGGCCAGAAGACCTGAGAGTAAAGACCAAATTGTACTGGAGAATATGATCTTTTAGGCAATCTGGACCCAAACCATGTAGGGCTTTAAAGGTAATAACCAACATTTTGTACTTTGTCCGAAAACTAATTGATAGCCAGTGGAGTGATTTTAAGATTGGTGTAATGTCATCACTCATGGATGTACCTGTAATCAGTCTGGCTGCCATATTCTGAACCAGTTGGGAGTTTCCTTGGTTGAAGTTTACTTAGTACAAAGGTAATCCAACATAGAGTGCATTGCAGAAGTCCAGTCTTCAGATTATCAGCACATACAACTCTTTTCCTCACCCACATTACATTTTAGTAGCTTTTTTTAGCCATACAGAGTCTGAAAACATAAAAAGGACAATTAATTTAATTAAAAATGATAACTTAACTAAATAGGTATTATTCAATATATGGCTTATAGAGATTTAATTTACTGCATTTTGTGAGATAATAGCAGAAGAACAGGTGGGTTTCCAAGGCAATCGCTCAACACTAGATCACTGTTTTGTATTATGTCATTTCATACACAAATATGTCAGATTAAAATGAAAGCATTTATACGTTACATTTATTGATTTTTCAGCAGCCTTTGACTCCATCAGTAGAGAACACCTTTGGGAAAAACTAAATAAAACATCCATAGATAAAAGATTGCTGAAGCTGATACAAGCCCTCCACGCTGATACTAAAATTCAAGTCAGATTGAATTCTGCTGGCTTGCTTTCAAACCCAATATCAACTATTCGTGGTGTCCACCAAGGCTGCCTGTTAGTTCCAGCGTTGTTTAACATTTATGTTAATTCACTAATTACTGATTTAAGGGATAATGACAACTATGTACCCCTTAAATTGGGACCCAGGAAAATATCAGTTCTCATGTATGCAGATGATACTATTTTATTGTCACAATCACAGCAAGGTTTAAGGAGATTATTGAAGGCTTTCAGTCAATTAGCAACACAAGACAAGCTGAAAATTAATCACAAAAAACCAAAAATACTCGTTTTTGCCAATAGGCATAAAAAACATACATGGCGAATTGACGGGCAACCTATAGAACAAGTGAAGTCCTTCAAATATTTAGGACTAAATTTCTCCTCAACTGGATCTTGGAGTTGTCATTTTGAAAATACAAAAACAGTTGCTATTAATACAGCCAATTCTCTATTAAGATTCTACTGGAGCAGAGGTGGTAAACAGTTCCCTCCGGCCATTAAAATCTTTGAGGCTAAAGTTATAGCTCAGTTGCATTATGGGGCTGAAATTTGGGGAACTAACATAAAATCTAACTTGGAAACAGTCCAAAATAATTACTTGCAAGCAATTTTAGGTCTGCCCAAAGGAACCGAGACCACTATCCTTCGGTTGGAAGGTGGTCTCCGTACTGTTAAGGCTATAACTCAGGTTCGAGCCATTAAATACTGGCTCAAACTTACTAACGGGACAGGACCAGCCCTTGTATTAATTGCTTTCAAAGAAATGTTGAAATTCGAAAACAAAACACTTATATCTTGGAATCAAGAAATCTTGCAACTTATTGATTTGTATGGGCTCTCAAAGGACTCTTTCTGCTCTTTAAATTATGATAAAGCTGTAAAATATATGAAGTCCCATATTTTGAAACATGACTTTCAGTTAGATTGTACTTCTGTTGGCCTCTCAAAATGTACTCCTTGGTATACCAAACTCCCTTCCCAAATAAGTTATCCACAATATCTAAATAATATAACTAATTTCAAACAGAGATATGCCTTCACAGCCTTACATTGTCAGTCAATGACCACAGCTGTGGTGCAAGGGCATTATCAAAGGACCATCTGGGAAGAAAGAGTTTGTCCATGTGGCTCCAACTCAGTTGAAGATCTAAGTCATTACTTATTAGAGTGCTCAATTTATAAAGATATAAGAAATGCTTTATACAAAGACTTAGGGTTGGTATCAAACAACTCTGACTCATATCTGATCACTCTATTATTAGGGGATACTGAAACAAGCATTTCTGAAAAGGTAGCCTGTTATGCCTTTAAAGCTTCAGTGTTAAGGAGGAAGTTCTGGAAAGACGATGGTTGCATCACAGGATAGTTTTGAAGCCCAACTATTCTTGAATATCCTCAGCTCTGTAAACCAATGTAATAGCGCTTTAGTGTATCTGGCCCCTTATGCCTCTTTAGATCCATCTTACATGTTGTTGTTGTTTTCAAAAGACAATTTTAACCCTGCAATGCAATGTATATCTTACAATGTAGTTGTTGCTTATATTTTATGTTTATATGTTTTTTATATGAACTACTTTTTGTAATGGTATATGCTATACAAAATAAATTTATTATTATTATTATTATTATTATTATTATTATTACAGCATTTTGTTGTTTATGTGCTTTAAAACAATTACTTACGATTCATATCACTACAGCATTTAGCAAGATGGTTGTATTAAACAAGTTCCTCTTTCCAGCCTATCAGCTCCATCCCCTGTTATCTCACTGACCTGCTTAAAGAACTTAGATGGCATTTCTCTCTCTGGCTTGGTTATATTACACTAGGATACACAGGGAAGCATTCCCCAAGTTGCTCCCCTTTGATCCAACATCTGCTATTGCCTTGTTTTCATTGCCTTCTGAGGAAGTGCTGACATACTGTTCACAGTTCTGCCTTTAAGGCTGCCTTTGCAGCTTCCTTCTCCACCTGCACAGTCCTTTTCCAGCTGCCTTCTTGACTGATTTCAGCCTTGCCTTATGGTATTCCCTTAGCCTTCAGCTTTTGCTGTTGGTATGAAATCTACACTTTCTTCCAGACTGTCATGACCTTTTGCCCATCTGTCAGCATCTGTTTTCAGTAACTGTTACATACAAAAGCTCATGACTCAACTTTAACTGTCATGGCAACATCTTTTGGATTCATAGACCCATAGAATCATAGAGATAGAAGAGACCACAAGGGCCATCTCATCCAACCCCATGCCATGCAGGAACTCTCAAAGTATCCCCGACAGATGACCATCCAGCTTCTGTTTAAAGACCTCCAAGGAAGGAGACTCCACTACTCTCAGAGGGAACCTAGTTTGAAGAGGAACTCAAAAACTGTAAATAGTGGAAGTAGGATATAGTGCTATAATGATTGAGTCTGAAAAGCCCCAGGCGTAGGAACTGTTCAACCGTCCAGAAAATGTTGAACTGCACATCCCAAGAAACCCAGCTAGCATAGCCAATAATGAGGAATGCTAGAAGCTGTAGTCCAAGAGCATATCAAGGGCTTGATGGATATCATTGCTGTCATAGCCCTAGGTTGAATACATTCAGTTTTTAAATACCAAGCTTTTTGAGGAATGGTATTAGTTCATTTTAAATGTTTTTATTCAACTATTTAATTTCTGAAACATTGCTATCCATTGAACTTCATGTCAGAGATACTTGTGGTTTGAAAGATGTGATATTAATGCTTTAAATAAATAAATGCAATAAGGTGCCCACCCAGATTGGTCAACCACAGTGCTATCTTATGAACTTTTGCTTCCTTATGAGGAAAATAAAGTTGCAAGTATGTGTGGATTCTGACTATTAAGATGAATAACAGGGAAGCAGACGGAGAGGTAAGCCAGAAAGGGGATGTGACATTGAATCCTTCAGATTATGATTATAGCGAGGCATCTCTTATTTGTCATGTTTTTCTTTCTTTGACACTATAACTCCATTAAAAATGTACCTTTCATGGCTTGCCTCTTCCATATATGTCCCTGACATTTCTTATAAATGCTGCCTTATATTATGTCATATCAGCACCACCATGATTAGTCTCATCTTCTCAGCTTTTACTCTTAGGCATCCTATGTAACAAAGAGAAGCATGATTTCTTAAAAATAAAAATAAATGCATATATTTTAAATTTTAAATAATTGCTGCAACATTTTGAAAAAGGTACAGATAGATTCAAGGTGATTTTGAAGGCAGCAGTGATAACAACTTATGCTAGGTGTAGGGAATCAATGGTTCATCAGATGCTACTATTTTGAGCTCCTGTCAATCCCATTAAATATAGCAAATAAAAAGGGATAGTGGGAGCTAGAGTCCAACCATGCCTTGAGTGTCATAGGTTTCTCATCTGCACTGTATGATGTAAGAGTAGGGTAGGGTAAAGGGTGCAAAGTTTTAGACCCATTTTTTAAGCAGAATGGCCACTTACTGTAGGAATGGATTTTCTGCATTGGCCTCTCTGTCAACTAGCCCTAAATAAACAAATAAATTATATTGTAAGCATGGAGTGTAATTAGCTCATCTGTGATGGTGTTTGACCGTTAAACAGCTTCTGAAGTGTCATATTTCATCATTTTAAAATCATAAGTGCTCCCAAGAGATACTTTATATATTTTCAGAATGCTTGTTAAAGGGGTCTTACAACCACAATATACACCTGAAAGAATAGGATGTCAAAGTAGAGACCTGAAATGAACAGTAACATAGTTCTAATCCAACATACTGACTGGCAGTAAAATCAGAACAGATGAGAGAAAGTAGTCACACAACATATTATGAACTGGTGGAATTCATTCCACAAAGCTTGAATAAGTTACTTTTTTGGGACTGCTACATAGGCAAGTGTGACTACCAGCTGGTGAGGTCTCAGAGTTTTATCTAATACACCACCTTTTTCAAGCTTTGCACAAAATGAAGTTGTGGCTATTAGCTTGGAGGCTTTAAATGAGATTAAAAATTCATAGGAGAGCCAGTGTGGTGCAGTGGTCTGAGTACAGAAGTAGGACTCTTGAAAAGTAGGGTTCAAATCCCTACTTAGCCCTCAGGATAGTCTTGGGCAATTTATACTCCTTCAGCCTTAGAAGAAGATGATAACAAACCCCCACTGAACAAATCTTGCCAAAGAAACCCTCCAGGCTAGGGCCTCCATAAGTTGTAGTCAACTTGAAAACACAGAACAACAACAAAGCTGATGGAAGATACTTCTGTCAGTGATGGAAACATTCTTCTTCCACATTCAGAGGCAAAGGTCCCTTGACATCACACTGGCAGAACTTAAGCCTTTGCTAGCATACGTATGGGATGTACTGAATACTATTCCATTTGCTCAGCTGCAATTATGTCACTATGGCTCAGTCACATTGTCCAGAAAACATCAGGCTGCTTCTCAAGTATTCTGGCACCAGATGCTCCTCGTTACCCACTTTGTACTAATGCTATGATACAATGATCACATGGCTGGGCAACTTATTGTACCCTAAGAGGGTGTGACTCATGCAATGCTGGCACCAGGTAACATACCAGGGACACTTGTGTAGACAACCACCTGGCTATGGAGTGCTCCAGCTTTTCCTGTAAAATCTGGAGCAAAAAGTACATTTTTAAGAAAAGGTTTAAGTGTGGGATAGGGTGGATTTGGTGCGGAATTGGCCTTACACTATGAAGTCAGTCTGCACTCGAAGATGAGCGCTCAGTCAGATCCCATGTTTCAATATGAAACACTTGAATAGAAAAAAAGGTTGGAATAAAATAATGGGTAAATGGGTAGTAACAGGATATCATACAAGCCACTTCAAAAGCAAACTGACCTATAGATTTTACTTCTACGCTGTGAATCATGTGGGGCTTTGGGTGGTGTTGGACTGCAGCTTTCAGCATTCCTCACCATTGGCTATGTTGAATAGGGCTGTTGGGACTTGCAGTTCAACAACAGTTGGAAGACTGCATGATTCTTACAGCTGTTTCAGCTAGATGATTCATCTGGCAGTGCTGGCTACATTCCAGTATCAATATGTACATCATTGTGCAATAGACAGTAATAGTTGTCCAAACACTTAGAGATGAATAGGGTGTGTTGAACTATGCCAAGCAGATAAGGCTGATTGTGAGAATCATGGCTTGCCGATCTTTGGTGAGGACTGATGGACTAAGTGGAAACAGGATGTTGATGTCACCCAAGTAAGAACAGAGCATTGGTGAGAGCTGGTGGACCAAGTGGAGACAGGATGTGGATGTCACCCAAGTAGAATAGAACTCCCATGGTCCAATGGGCTGGAAGACTACTTCACACTTCTCTATGCCAGTTTGCAAATTTCAGGAGCTCCATTTGGTTATCAAAAGCCCATCCTGGAGGAAACCTGACTATTGATATTTGGCTTGTGGATAATAGTATGCAAATAAGTTTGTTCAGTGCAGCATGTAAGTTTACAGGTTATTTTTTATCTGTCTGTCTGTTGTTGTTGTTCTGGGAATATCGCATTTCCTTGCAGAACAAGTCAATGAACAAGCAAGCATTTTGACAGAGCATTTTTTCAGGATCAAACCCAGCTCCAAACAGCCATGGTTGAATATATTTGAAAAAAAAGATGCTGAAAATTACCACTGTTCAGACTATATTGACATTTCTTAAGTGAAGCTATTTAAACTAGAATAAGCTTTTCATACCACTGTACCATGTTGAGATAAGTTAATAATATACATGTATATTACCTGCTGTCTCTTTTGAGGAAACATCCTTTCTCTCAGTGAAAGAAAGCTCCCAGCCTTCACAATATTACATTTCCTTTATGGCACAAGAGATGTGGGTGGCTTGGCAGGAAGCCATAGTGTATTTGGCCACAATATATTAAGGGAGAAATGTTAGAAAGGGAGTGTTATGCTCAGTGCATCCTTCAGCAATCCAAGTCAACTGGATATGGATGGAAATTTCTTGCTTCCAACTCTCAAGGAAAGCTGCATTGGAATGAGTTGCTGCTATAAACTAGCAGTTTCTTGGTCTTGTTGGCATCCAATACTTGCTTTTAATTATACAACTAACCAAATATAGCTATCTCATGCTCAAAAACAGCCAGTGTTACCCATTCATCTGTTCAATATCTTTTTTGAGACCGAGTAAAAAAGCTTGTTTGTATTTTCAGGAAGCTGGAGACTATCTATCAATTGTATCTTCCCTTCCTGTAACATTCAGTAAATGAAAAAGCAAAGAGCCTCATGGCACCTTGATGACTAACATGTTCTATCTGGCATAGGCTTTTGTGAACTGCAGCCTGTTTCAGTGGCTGCATTTGATGAAGTGGGTGTAGACCTGCAGTGTGCAAAACCTTGTGCTTGGTAAAACCTGACAGTCTTTATTTACATACACACTGCAGAAACAACCCAGTTTGACATCACTTTAACTTCCATGGCTCAGTGCTATGGAAACCTGGAATTTGTAGTTTGTTGTTGCAGCTTAGCTGTCTGACAGAGAAAATTATATCTTTCAGAAAACTACAAATCCCAAAATTCCATGGCATTAAGCCATGACAATTAAAATGGTGTCAAACTGGATTATTTCTGCAAAGAACTCTTTCAGGTCTCTTCCCAAGAAAGCTCAACACTATGGTGGATTATGCCTTGAGTTCCCTCCACTGTTTCACTCAGTACCATGAGTGGAAAAATTATTTGAAAATGTTTTTTTTTAATGGATGAAAAAACAAGTTCTTAAGCATGGGAAATCCCTTATAAGACAAGTCCTGGGCTAATGAGAATGCAATTAGGGATTTATTCTAACAAAATTCACACTTTTTTGTGGATAACAGCATTTTCTGTACATAAAGTAATTTTTTGTGCATAAATAGTAGTGTGTGTATGCGCTCACGCGCAGTCTAGAATATTTCCTGTGCAGATCTAAGATCTGAGGCCCTGGGATCCTTGGGAGAGACCCTTCTCTCTGTTCCACCACCTTCATAGTCATGGTTGGTGGGGCAACAAGATAGAGCCTTCTTAGTGTCTGCTCCTAAATTTTCGAACTTCCTTGCCAGGTAGCCAGAATGGTGGTTCCCTCTTCTCCTTGGCAGGAAAATACCTTTTTATTCTAAAAGACCTCAAAAACTGTAGTTTTTTTTTTAAAGAACATGCTTTTAAGAGGTGCTGTTTTGTTTTAAATTTAACTGTTTAATTTTTTTTACTTTTAAACTGCTTCATATTTATTAAAGTGTATGTTTGAATTGTTTAATATTGTGAATAGTTTAATTGGGAATATCCCTACATTCATCACAGCACGAAGGTCCAGGTGTCAGCAGTGACCAGGAGTACATTTACACAGCTAAAGCTTGTTTGCCAAATTTGCCCATTCCTGGAGAAGTTGGACCAGGCCATGGTGGTACATGCCTTAGTTACAGCCCATTCTTGTAATGTGTTCTAGATGGAGATGACTTTGAAATGCGCCAAGAAACTTTCGTTGGACCAAAGAGCTAAAGCCAGGGTGTTTATCCGATTGCTATCTGATGTTTTATTTTATTTGATTGCTGATGTTCTCAATATTTTATTTTATTTCATCTCTGATGTTCTCAGTCTGTTGCCTCCTTATTTTATCTAATTCTATCTTGTATTACTATCTATTATTTTATATGTATTTTCTGGAATGTATGCCATTGGCAGGTTTCATTTTTATTGATTATATTGTCTGTATTTACAGCGCTGTGTAAATCTACAGCGCTATATAAATAAAGT
>NC_056522.1:50445067-50456229 GCF_019175285.1 Sceloporus undulatus | reverse complement strand
ATAATAATAATAATAATAATAATAATAATAATAATAATAATAATAATAATAAACAGGTGCTGGTTGCAGGGAGGACAGAATGTCCTTATTGCAAAAGCTCCATTGCTTGCCAGTCCATTTCCATTTCCACAATTCAAAGTGCCGATTTTGAGTTTTGACATCCTATATGTCTTGGGTCCAGGTTATTTGATGGACTGTATCTCCCTTTATGAGCCCATGAGAGCTCTAAGATCATCTGGAGAGGCCCTTCTCTCTGTTCCACAACCCTCTCAGATTTGTTTGGTGGAACAAGGGAGAGGGCCTTCTCAATGACTGCTTCCAGGCTTTTGAACTCCTTCCTTAGGGAGGCCAAGATGGCTCCATCGTTGCTCTCCTTCTGCCAGCAGGTCAAAACATTTTTTATGCTATCAGGCTTTTTAAAAATGAGGGGTAGGGGTTTAATGCTGTGTGGTGCTATTTTAAAGATCTGTATATGTTATTTTAATGAATTTTATTGTTGTTGTCTTGATGTTTCTTGTGCATAAAAAACTGTTTTCTGAGGGCACGGAAGTACACTTTTCAAATTTCTTCTTCCTTGCCCTCAGAAACAGCATTTTATGCACAAAAAACATCAAGACAGAAATATTTTCTGCACAGAAAATGTCCTTCCCTATTCAAAAAATACAGTAGTAATACTGTACTCCTTCTAATTTTGATCAAATTATGTACACATCCTTTAAAAAGCCAAGGGTTCCTCACAAAAAGTAAAGCAACATGGTCTTCATCAGTCACAGACACATAGGCTGAAATGGGAAAAGTTATTTGTATAAACCCCAGGACTCTACTGCACACTAGCTGAAGAATTCTGGGAATTATAGTCCAAACAAGTACAATTGGCCCTCCTTATCCATTGATTCTGCATCTATGGATTCAACCAGCCATGGCTTGAAAATATATATATTTTTAAATTCCAAAATGTAAACCTTCATTTTGCCATTATACTGAATAAGGGACACCATTTTACTATGCCATTGTATGTAATGGGACTTGAGCATCCATGAAATTTGATATCCACAAGAAGTCCTGGAACCAATCCCCAAGGGTCCATTGTACTTTCTCCCCAAAACTGCACATAGCCAGGGAGACACAGTGAAATATTTGGATGAGGGTGAATATGAGGTATCCTTGGATAAATGTAGAGGTGCTAAAACATGTGCCTAATTATGATTGTTAGTTCTAACTAGAGTAGGCCCATTGAATCAATAGAAACTTAGTGAACAGATTCATAGAGTCATATGAGATACTAAGGGTTATCTAGGTCGAGCCTCTGCCTGTGCTTGAACCCACACCTAAAGGACCCCTGAGAGGGGGCCATCCAATCTCTGTTTTAAAAATCTGCAATGAAAGAGAAACTGTAGTTATGTAAATCTTTTTCATCCAGTGGATTTACTCTAGTTGGGATTCATAATTATGTCAATATCCCCTGGATCCATCTAAAACAATAGCTAGTACAAGCTCATTGTGAAAATCTTGAGGCCAACAATCCCCATCCCATACCTGTATACTACTAATGTGGCTTGCTTATCCTGCCTCCATTTAAAGGTATCATTTTTATGTCAAATGTTTCATTGTTTGTGTGTATAAGCTCCCAAGTTGCCTTTAACTTATGGAAATCCAATGAATGTCATAAGGTTTTATTTGGCAAGAAATATTCATAGATGGTTTTTCCACTTCATTCCTCTGAAATATAGCTTTATAATAGAAATATTATATCTAAGAAATAATGTACTCAGGCTGTGGATATAACAATTAGCTTTTGGGCTCTGTGATCAATGCACCCTGATCAAGTTTTAGCAGTCATCGTAAGCACTACTGTCACAGCAGCCACATTGTGGGGTAAGGTCCCCCCCAAAAGCACAGCTTTCACCTGCAGAGAGCAATGCTTCTTGACATTTATTCCAACAACATCATTTAGCCTCCATGCTTAATCATTAATTGCATGCTTGGGCTATGGAAAGTCTTTGTTTAGGTACATGTCCCTCAGACGCACACTGCCCAAAACTATTATTGTCTTCTCTGAAAATGTTGTCCCTTTTCTTCCCTGGGTCATACACAAGAACATAATGTGCAAATAGAAATGCCGATTTATTCCATTTTGTGTTTGTGTTATATTCATAGCTTAGGTGCTTAGCTTCCTGCTGAATAGCTTGTTGCTCAGCAACCCAGTCCCCCCCCCCCACTTCTCTCTCCTGTATGTTATTGACAGTGGGGGTTTTGTTGTTGTTTTTTTAGAAAAGGAAAGACCTGTTTGTTTTTAAATATAGTGTTCAGAAAATCACCAATAGTACTAAAGAAATGCTATGCTTAAAAACACATGGAACATTCACTCTTCCTGTCTTTCTGAGAATAGGTCCACACTGTCCGAAATACTACAGAATGCTCCCTGAGTATTATGGCCTCCAAACTGCAGTGAATTCTCCCCAATACCTTCACATTCCAGACCAGTGCTGCACAACATCCAGCTGTGCCACTACCACTGGCACAGGTCACTCCCTCTAAGATCAAAAAACAAGTTGTCCCCCATTGATCACATGGCTGGGTGCCCCATTGTGATCTCAGAAAGAGCAACTTGCACCAGCAGTGGTGATGCTGGATGGCACAGAAAGAGACTGTGTAAACCGTCACCTGGCATCACTTTCTGTGCTCCAGATTTTCCTGGAAAATCCAGAGCAAAAGGTATGGTTTTTCAATTCGATTTAAGAGAAGGTGGGTTGGATTTGGTGAAGAACTGGCCTTCTCATGGTGGACAGTCCACATTTGACTTGGGACCTTGGCTCTGCATCATTTGGACAGGGTACCATGAGGGTGGGGGAAAATTGATATCAGTGCCTTGTGTAGACCTCTCTCTCTCTCTCTCTCTCTCTCTCTCTCACACACACACACACACACACACAAATACACAAACTGTACCTTCATAGGGACAACAAATGTATTTTCAGTTACCAAGTTAAGATCTTCTAAGAAATAGTCATTCCAGTTTTTTATTCATACTGGATGCAGCAGATTACTGAGTGTTCTTTGTCATTCTGTGATATTTTCTGCTAACATGCAGAGTAACAAATTCCTTCCTTTCCAAAGAACAAGGGCAAAGTTAGCAGCCACTCTATAAAGTCTAAAATTACAACAGACTTGCTCATTTTATTAAATTGTTTTTAACAAGTATTCTTGCTTGCTGTGGCATTAGAAGCATTTCAGAGGTCTGCATTAAGCTGATGGATGCTGAGGCACTCTACTTCTCTAAAACCATCTATACTTCACATGTTTCTCGGTCACAAAAGTGCTGGCCTAGGTAGCCATTTAGGATGGACGTCTGTACTCATTTCAGCCATAATTCTACTGAGAGCTATTCACATCAGATGAAAATTGTCAATATTTTCCTACACAAGGCAGTGATTAGGGTTACTGCTTGCTACCACCCAGCTCTCATAGCGTGCCAACAGAATGTACAATCCAGCCAATGGGAGATATTTCTACAGCATACTGAGCACAAAACACATGTTTAACTGGAATGAGAAATACAGTGCATATCCACAATTTGATGTTTGAAGAGTGGAAATAACATATTCACAGCTGCGGGGAGGTGTCCCACATATAGCCATGGTTTCCCAGAGTTACAATCTTCTTTAAAAGAAACAAAAACAACAACAGAAAGCCTGATTCAGACTGGCCTGTTATTAATAGCATTTCCATATGTCAGAATCCTATGAAACTGCCAAAACAAAAGAAAACAAAACAAGGCTATATTAATCTGGCTGAGGTCCTACAGCAGTTCCAAAACCTGCCTCTCCCCCTCTACCTGAATGATTGATGGAATCCATAAGCTTGTGCCATGTATAACATGCCAAACTACAATCCTAAACTCATAAGCCATGAAAAATGTGCCAGTCTACAAACATATGCACCTATAGAATGAAAAAAACTTGACAGTCTGCAAACCTGAGCTCAGCTTTTCCACAGGGTGCATAATAAAAGTAATGATAATAAAATACTGACCAAAAGCAATAGCATAATTTAGAGAGGAAAAAATCCTTGAAAAAAATCAGTGAAAACATCCCAATAAAATAAAGTGAATCTACACTAAAATCTCAGTTCAACAAATAAGGGCCCGAACAAATAGGCCAATATAAAGCGGCTTCGGGTCGCTTTGGAGATATGCTGTTTAAATGATGCATGCATCCTAAGTGTCTGGAAGCTGTGCCAAAGTCACACTCCAGTCCTAAGGACTGGAGCACAGTTTTGGCACAGCTTCTGGCTTCTTAAGATGTGTGTGTCATCTAAACAGCATAACTCCAAAGTGACCCAAAGCAGCTTTATTTTGGCCTGTCTGTTCAGGCCCTAAATCAGCTTAAAAATTAAATCCTTTCTGAATAAAAGTGTCTTGTCTGCTGGTGGAAGAACAGCACAGATGGGAATAATCTGCCTCCTTAAAAATGGCAAAGTGTGGGTAAGGAAGGCTGGTATCTCACCTTCCCAAAGAAAGTGTCTCAGGTCAGAGGATAAATCAGGATTCTCTCTCTCTGCAAATACTATTGAGGCTCTGGCCTCAGAGTGGGAGATCCAGTTTCAGATTCCCCCTCCCAAAATCCCATCCTACATATCCAGGAAGTTTCAATTGAGGTTGTCATCTGAGTGAGGAATTTTCTTAGTCTGTCACAGGAGAGGATTTTCAGAGACAGATGGTAGGTCCAGTGTAAGTGGAATAGTGAGTGCACTTTGGATTTATATCTACTATTGAGGGTACTGACCCCTTATCCTCAAAATAAATTCAGCACCTGTGACAGCTCCTTTAACATTTGCACTAAAACTACACCCAGAGCTGGTTGGTGTGATGCTGGAATGCTGGCGAGTAGAAAGAAAAAAGGAAAATTAGAGGCACCTCAGAGTACGTCTAACTTCTTTATCTCTCATTTGTATTCTGTAGGGAGCTGGGGATATTTAGCCTGGAGAAGAGAAGGTTAAGCGGTGATATGATCGCCCTGTTTAGGTATTTGAAGGGGTGTAATACTGAGGATGGAGCAAGTTTGTTTTCTGCTGCTCCAGATAATAGGACACAAAAAAAATGGATGCAAGCTATAGGAAAATAGATTCCACCTCAACATTAGGAGGACCTTCATGACAGTGAGAGTTGTTCGACAGTGGAACACACTGCCTCAGAGTGTGGTGAACTTTCCTTCTTTGGGGGTCTTTAAACAGAGGCTGGATGGCCATTTGTTAGGGGTGCTTTGATTATGACTTGGATTGGATGGCCCTTGTGGTGTTTTTCAGCTCTATGATTCTGCACTGCAGTTCTTAGGAGTGGAGCATGGCTTTGGCTCAGCTTCTGGCCTCTTAGGATGCATGCATCATTTAAACACCATACTTCGAAAGTGACCCAAAGCAGCTTTATTTTGGCCTGTCAGTTTGGGCCCTAATAACTGGCTATGTCAAAACCTATGCCCTCCCAGCAAGAATCTGGTTGGGCTTCAAAGGAAAAGGAGCCTCTGAGGTTGTAGCACTCCATCTAGCAGGTTACTGTTCAGACTGCTCACTATGCTACTTCTGTTCTCAGAAAATAGTGTCTGGATGTGCAAATATGAATGTGGAGAGTACAGTAACATTAGGATCAAATTAAAGTGGCAACAATCAAATTGCTAAATTTAATGAGATTTTAACCTTTCCTTTCTTGCTCAGTTATTTCCAGAGTTTGCATTGCAATACATATTTTCTTGAAAATCTCCTAGTGAACACTTCTGCAATTGGCAATCTGAAAATGGGGTGGGGGGGCATGCCCTAGCTAGTCTTTCCCTTTCCCTTGTTCACATTTCTCTCTCTTTCTCTCTCCAGAATAGTAAAATGAATTCCAATTTCCAACATTTTCAATCATTTTCCTCCTTTTTGTATAGCAAATTAGTGATGCTCATAAAAATGATCCAGAGTTTGTGTTTTTGTGTAAGATTCTTTCTTTTCTAATTACAACACCATGAAATATTTATATTTCATGGGAGAGTGTTAGACATCCTCATCTGATGTTCCTAAGGTAAATGCTTACATGAAAATATGTTCAGTATACCATCCATTCTTAATTTGCTCAGCGAGGATAAGATGATCAATCAGATACTACATGTCAAAAATGATAGCTAGGAATAAGACATCAGGAATGCATACCTCACAATCTTAGTGAATAATGTTCAACCCAAACCCATCTGTTTCTGTATCCAATCTCACTAAAGAAAGTAGATACAAGTTTACTGTAGCTCTGATCACACAGCCACCATCTTTTCAATGAACCTCACCCTGATTTTCTCTTGCAGACTTAAATTACTTAAAATATCTATGGATTTACTCAGATTAGCCTTGAGCCACACATACACACACACACTATTACATACTGTGTTTTTGTACAGAGATGAGCAAATGTTTTCCTTTTGATTTGGAATTAGCTTGTTTTATTACTTTATTATTGCAAAGGGATACAGACTAAAAAGACATATAGGTCAAAACATCAGAAAGGTTATTGATAAACTGTAATTAAAACTAACTACAGAATTTAGAACCATTTAAAACATATCCATTGAAAAGACAAGAAATAAAAATAATACAGCACACTAAGAGTAGTTATTTTCTTTTATTAACAGTTAATTCCTCAAAACATATCAGAATAATAAAAAAAAAAGTCCTCATCTGCTGACAGAAGAACCAGAGGGAGGTAGCTGGTCTAGTCTCCTAGGTAGGCTAGAACTTCCTCTTTGAAACATTTTCAGATAATTCTAAGGAAAAGAGAGTTCAGTTTCCTGGACCAACAGCCAAAAGACGAGCCTTGGTGAAACTATTAATTCTTTACTAGTTCTTGTATCATGGGGCCAAAACAAATTGAAGCAAGACAGAGGTCATTCAAACAGCAGTAAGGAATAAATATTCATCCTGTTTAGGATGCAATTACACTATCCCCTGAAAAATCGAGGGGTGTATTCCTGGAGTCACCACTAAGTCTCAAATTAAATTTCAACAGTGGCCAGGAGTATGTTTATAGTTAAGGCTTGTGTGTCAACAGTGTCTGGTCCTTAAGATACTGGATCTAGCCACAGTGACGCATGGCTCAGTTGCACCCCCTTTGAATTGCTCTATTACTGTACCACAGGGGTGCCTTTGAAAAAAGTTCAGAAACATGTTCAAAAACATGCCAGACTAATCTGATCTCTTTTTTGTATACAAAATTCCCAGCTTGGTAGATGAAGGGAATGTCGTAGATATAGCGTATCTTAATTTCAGTAAAGATTTTGATAAAGACCCCCATTATATTCTTGCAAACAAGTTAGTAAAATGTGGGCTAGACAATATAACTGTTAGGTGGTTTATTAATTGGTTGACTGACCAAACCGAAAGGCTGCTCAGCAATGGGTCTTCTTCATCCTGGAGAGAAGTGACCAGTAGGGTGACACAGGGTTCTGTCCTGGGCCCAGTGCTATTCAACATCTTCATCAATGCCTTGGATGAAAGAATAGGGGGCATACTTATCAAATTTGCAGATGACATCAAATTAGGAAAAATACCCCAGAGGACAGGATCAACATTCAAAAGGACCTTAATTGATTAGAAAGTTGAGCCAAAGCTAACAAAATGAATTTCAACATCGAGACATGTAAGGTACTGCATTTAGGACAAAAAACGAAATGCATAGATACAGGATGGGGGACAACTGGCTTAATAAGACTACATGTGAAAGGGATCCAGGAGTCCTAGAAGACCACAAGTTGAACATGAGTATGATATGGCAGCTAAAAAGGCCAATATGATTCTAGGCTGCATTAACAGAAGTATGGTGTCTAGATCAAGGGAAATAATAGTGTCCCTCTATTCTGCTTTCGTCAGGCCTCACCTGAAATACTGTGTCCAGTTCTGGGCACCACAATTCAAAAAGGATACTGGAGCTTGTCCAAAGGAGAGCAACAAAAATGGAGGAGGGTCTGGAAGCCATGCCCTATGAGGAAAGACTTAGGAAGCTGGGTATGTGTAGCATGGAGAAAAGACAGTTAAGAGGTGATATGATAGCCCTATTTAGGTATTAGAAGGGGAGTAATATTGAGACTGGAGCAAGCAGAGAATAGGACAATTTCATTTCCTGCAAACGTCAGGAAATGAAATTTCAGCGCAACATTAGGAGGAACTTCCTGACAGTGAAATCTGACAGTGGAACACACTCCCTCAGAGAGTGGTGGAGTTTCCTTCTTTGGAGGTTTTTAAACAGAGGCTAGATGGCCATCTGTCGGGGATGCTTTGATTTTGGACTGGATGGCCTGTGTTGTCCCTTCCAGCTCTAAGATTCTATGAATCTAACTTCAGTTGGTCCCAAGAGCTGCAACAAGATTGTTAACCAGGGTGGCTACAGAGAATAAACATCTCCACAGCTTCCAAAGAGCGCCAGTGGTGGGTGGTTTGATTCAAGGCACAATTTGAAGTGCTGACTATGCCCTACAAAGCCCTATACTGCCCGCATATCTTGAGATCTTCTTTCTGTCCTACCACTTTCTGGTACATCTGACAGGAACATGGAGAACAGTCTTCTTGGGGGCTGTTCCCTAGGTACTAGAATTCCCTTCCTAGAAAGGTTAGACTGGAACCCTCCTTGCTATCTTTTTGAAGACCTTTTGTTGTGGAAGGCCTTTGGGGGCTAATTCTAAAGACAGAAATGGCCTTCATTTGCTGCTGTTTATGATTGTTGTTCCTCTTTTAAATGGCAATGCTAACTTTTATTTTAACCTTTATATAAACTTTTGTTAGCTGGTTTGAATCACCGAGTGGGAAAAGAAGAGATGATAAAAATAACACTAATGTGTTTGGAGAAACATTTTGGTTGTCTAGCCAATGCAAATACAAAATCTACTGGGTGTTATATCCATAGTTATAGTAGAAAAAATATCCTTGAAAACTGAGAATTATAAGACATGATGACTAGAAGCTACTTCACCCATGAATGCCTCCCATTCATTGACTGCAGCCTTAAGTGATGACTTGCAATAGCATGTGTGAATGATCCTCTACAAATTAATCATCACCATCTCCAACACTACTGTGTTGGAGATAAGCTGATATTGAGTGAGATGAAAATTCCAATAGATCTCTCATCTCATCCAGGATCTTCTTATCTCAAACATGGTGCTTGGCTATAAATAAATTTGCTCAGCAGCAAACAATCAGTGAGTAAAGTGAGTGAAGTAAGATCTTACTATGTCAATACAAAGTTCAGTTTCTAGATCTGTGAAAGAATTTGAGTCTGTAGTGGGACCTGAATCAAAGACAATAGAGAGGTGAATTGTCTCAAGATCACTAGACCATAACTAGAAAAATGAAAGAGTTCTTCCATCAGAACAGTTTGAATCATTTTCCCAAGACTTTCCAGGGCTGAAAAAACTACAGTACCCAACTTCCAGGCTATTAAACTTTTCATTAGGAGTTTCATAAGTGAAGTTTTAAGTGTGGGATTGTATGAGATTCTTTCTTCATTTTTCCCTCTTGTATCTTTAGATGAGCCCCTGTGCAGATCCTGAAAATCACCACAAAGAGCCCCTAAAAAGTGTGGCTGCAGAAGTGACAAGCAGAACAAAACAGTGAAACTCAAGGAACTATATTGCAAGAATGGATGCTTTTTTAGATAAGTCCAAGAGAACTCAACATGTATATGTCTCTCAGGGAACATTCTGCTATGCGAAGAACTACTAGCAGTCTGAAGCAGCACAACAGTTATGCTATTTTATTTGCTCTTTGTGTGAAAGAGGTACTGGCAAGATCTAATGACAAGATGGGTGGTGCTGAAAGTACTTGCAGTAGAGAAGCTGTGACTATTCTGGGATGAATATGTTCTATGTGTGAACACGATTTCTTTTCACCTAGAAGCAGCAGTGTGTCAGATAAAATCAAGCTAGGTCCTAGGAAGTCTATTCTTTCTAGAATGACTGGTGTGATGGAACAGAGAGCAAGCTTTTCAGATTTGCAGATGAGACCAATTTAGGAAAGGTACCTAATAACCCAGAAGACAAGACCAGAATTCAAATTGACTTTAACAGATTAGCAAGCTGGGCCGAAACTAAAAACAAATTTCAGTAGGATGAAAGGTAAGTTACTACAGTTGGGCAGTAAGAAAGAAATGCACAGATAGAGAATGAATGACACCTGGCTTGACAACAGTATATATGAAAAGTATCTAGGGCCCGTTCCAGATGGGCGTATAGTACGTCCCCAGGACGTACTAGGGTTAGGAAGGGGCGTCACTTCTTGATGCCCCTAAACCTAGTATGTACTGGGTACGTACAAAATGGCAGCCCCCGTCCACATGGGGGCTGCCATTTTGACGTCGCGGATGCGTAGCGTCCGGATGTTGCAACCCGGAAGTGATGCTGCGAGCTCCATTTTGGTGCTTCTTTTTGGCTGCGCCCGGGAATAACGCAGTTTGGCTGCTGCGGTTCCCGGACTCAGCAACCGGTGCCGCCAGCAGACCGCTGCTTTTAGGTGGTCTGTAATGCACCTAGGAGTCTTATTCTTTTCACATATACTGTTGTCAAGGCTGCATCTATACTGCAAAAATAATGCAGATTGATACCGCTTTAACTGGCATGGTTCAGTGCTATGGAATCCTAAGATTTTTATTTTGGTAAGGCACCAGAGCTCTCTGACACAGAGTGTAAAATATATCACAAAACTACAAATCTTAGAATTCCATAGCATGCTATGGAATTCTACAGTGCAGATGCAGTGTAGATGCAGTCTTAAAGACTAAAAGTTGAACATGAGTCAGAAATGTGATGCAGCACCTAAATAAACCAATATGATTTTCTGCTACATCAATAGGAGGATAATGTTTAGATTGAGGGAAATAATAGTATTACTTTATTCTGCTTTGGTCAGAACTTCAAATATTGTGCCTATTTCTGGGCATCACAATTCAAGAAGGATGTTAACAAACTAGAGCATATGCAGAGGAAGACAACCAAAATAGTGAAAGGTCTGGAAACCATGCCCTCTAAGGTTAAGAGGTGATACGATACCCTGTTTAAATATTTGAAGGGATGTCATATGGAGAACAGAGCAAACTTGATTTCTGCAGCTCCAGAGAATAAGACATGGAGCAATGGATTCAAATTACATCATAA
>NC_056522.1:50427381-50445057 GCF_019175285.1 Sceloporus undulatus | reverse complement strand
TAATAATAATAATAATAATAATAATAATAATAATAATAATAATAATAATATAGATTTATTTATATCCTGCCCAATTACAGGGAATCCAGGTGGGTTACAACAACAACAACAACAACAACAACAACAAAATACAATTAAAAATGCAAACAGATTCAAAATAATCCCTTTCCCACCCCCACCCCATCCCCGTGCTAAAACAAACAATATTAATAAACAATATAAAACATTAAAATATAAAAAAGCGCCATTGGGCCTATCCTTAAGAAGAAGAGCCCTCCCTCCAGTCCATCTGCCTTGGTCCAGGCCTTAGAGGGAGAGAAGAACTGCTGGATCTGATCCGTTTCCCACCACCATTTCCTTCTCCTTTTGTGTCCTGTCTTTTTAGATTGTAAGCCTGAGGGCAGGGAACCATCTAATGAAACATAATAATTGTAAACCGCTCTTTTAGCCTTTAGAGATGAAGAACGGGGTATAAAATACCATAATATTAATAAAATAATAAAAATACATTGGCTAAAATTGGGGGGAAATTGGGCGGACAGAGAGAAGCACAATTAATGGTCACATACATGTATTCATATTCATATTCAGGGAGGAGAAGCTAAGATGGGAAGGCCTGCAGGAAGAGATCTGTCTTAAGGTCTTAAGCCTTAAAGGCTGTAAGGGTAAAAATGTGGTGGATCTCCTCTGGCAGGTCATTCCATAGCTTCAGAGCAGCGATGGAGAAGGCCCTCTGGGTAACTGAAGTCAGCCTGGATTTTTTAGGCTGAAGTCGATTTTTCCCAGAGGACCTTAATGTGTGGGATAGACAGCATGGAAAAATATGTTCCCTTAAGTATTCTGGACCCAAGACATGTAGGGCTGTAAAGGTAATCACTAACACCTTGTACCTTGCTCAGAAACTAAATACGTGGAAAGAGATTCGACCTAAACATTAGGGAGAACCTCCTGGCAGAGCTGTTTGACAGTGGAATGTGCTGCCTCAGAGTGATGGAGTCATCTTCTTAGAAGGTTTTCAAACTGAGGCTGTTTAGAGTGTTTTGATTGTGTATTCCTGCATGGCAGGGGGTTGGATTGGATGGCCCTTGTGTTCTCTTCCAGCTCTATGGTTCCCCCAAATTGCTATAATGATTCAGTATGTTGGAATGTTAGAAGTCCTTGGAAAAGAACACCACCATGAATTCCTGTTGGAATACAGACTGTAGGAGATAAAGATAAAGATAAAGGAACAAGTACCCCCCCGAGAAAGAAACCAACTGGGATATTTAGAAACAATCAGGCATCTCTCTATTTGATATATCTTCATTTTCAAAATGAATGGAAAACAAAACAAATGAACTCCATTCATGTAATTTATTTTTATAATGAAATCAAATGAAAAAATAAAGGTGGGAGAGAGAAATCAATGTAATCTCGTTCATTTCATTTTCTCTGCATTTCCATTCATTTTAATTTGCTACATTTCTCCTGTTCAGTACAGTGGTGCCTCGGGTTACGAAAGTAATTCGTTCCGCGGCCGGCATTATAGTCTCAAGTTTTCCACCAAGACATCACCCATGCTATGTGTAGGACAAAGCATTCTATGTTCCTGATTCTCTATATAGCAGCTAGCAGCTTCATTTATATACCACTTCATATCACAGTAGGCAGTCTCTAAGCAGTTTACAACTGTAAGCTAATTGCCCCCAACAAGCTGGGTACTCATTTTAGTGACCTTGGAAGGATGCCAGGCTGAGTGGACCCTAAACCCCTGACTGGGATTGAACTCACAATCTTGTGGTTTCTGAGTGAGTGGCTGCAGTACAGGCATTTAACCACTGCCCCACCAGTTCCACAGCTAGTGGAGAAATGTTGATCCACTAGACCTGAATAAGTGTCAAGACCCAGTCTTAATGTAGTAATTTCATGTACATTTTCATGTAGTAAATACATGTATAGGGATTACAGATACAATTTGCCATGCTACCATTTTTGAAGCAATACAAACACTGTAATATGTAGTGCAGGTTATTATTTATTATGTTTATTCTAGCCTTGCCCCCCCCCCCCCAAAGAACCATAGATATGTGTAAAAGATGATTATGGAATGTGTATAACTGAAGAGAAAGGGCAGTCTTGCAGACAAAATTTATTAAGTTGGCAACTAGTGCTAAGTCCCCCACCTCTTCTTGCCAAACATGCTTGCATGGGCACTTAAAGATCTTTGTATCAGAAAGTAGTCACTAACTAAAAAGTGTTCAAGGAGAGCAAAAGGATTTTATTCAAGGGCCAAGAGAGCTGGCTGAAAAGAAGCCATTAAAGATAAGTGGGGATGGGACAATTATCACAAAACACATATCTAGAATGAAAAAAAATGCTTATTGTACTAGAATGTAATGTATGATCACAACTTTAATTGTGTGTGTGAAAGTATGCCTTCTAGTCATCCAACTTATTGTGACCCTAAGGTGACCCTATCATGGGGTTTTCTTGGCAATGTTTGTTCAGAGGAGTTTTGCCATTGACTTCCCCTGGGGGTGAGAGAGTGTCACTTGCTCAAGGTCACCCAGTGGAGTTTTATGGCTAAGCAGGAATCGAACCCTGGTATCCAAAATTGTATTCCAGTGCTCAAACCACTACATCATGCTGGCTCTTAGAAATGTAATTGGTCAACCCACTAGATTAAACAGGAAAGAATTGATTCCTTTGGAGTTCATATTCAAAACAAAAACAACTACTACTTTGTCACATGCAACTGAGGAAGTAGGCTAAAGTCTACAAAAGCTCATACTGCCAACTTCATTCTTTCAGTTAGTCCCAAAGGTGCTACAAGTTCCATTTGCATACTACTTTGCCGCATTGTATGATAGAATCTATTCAGATTCACACAAATTAAGAAGAAATTGCTACACCAAATACAAGAAGAATAAATTTTCTAGAGCCGCACAGAAATTAAGTTGGCACGGAGAGCCTGCTTAACTTATTCTCTCTTCTTAAAGGAGCACTCAGCCTTAGTTGCATTTAGATCCTGCTTTGTCTCTACTGAGCTCCAGTCAGCATATGTAGTTCTGCTCCTCACCACCACTATCCTTACAACAAGCCTTGGAAGTAGGTCAGATTAAGAAACAATGGCAGGGGATCAACTGGTTTAAATTCAGTTCACTAGTCCCTCAATCATCTCTATCATTCCCTGCTATCATCATCCAACCAGTATAACTAAAAGATAGAATTGGACCATTAGGCATTATTATTTTCATGATTGTGGAGAATTTGATAGTTAGAATTTATAACTGGAATAGAATGAAAATTCTCTCTCTCTCTCTCTCTCTCTCTCTCTCTCTCTCTCTCTCTCTCTCCCCATGAGCTAAATATTTATGAGTAGATTACTATCTTTTTCCAAATACATTTATTAAATAACAAATAGATTTTTCATATTTTCAGACCTTAGATCAGTAAGCAAATTGTGAGGTTCCAGCTGCATTACTGGAGTGTAATTGTTCAGGTAAAGATACATGACAATATTTCTGTTTCCCAAAATAAACATCCACATCCATGGATTTTTAAGTTGGGCTTCTGCAAATTTATTTTATGCATATGACTCAGAACTCTGCCTTCAAATTTGCACTCTGATGCCTACAGACAGTGAAACGCTGAAGGAGTATATATTCCACCACAACTGAAATGATCTCAGTGTAAAAAGTGAACAAACAGGCAAGAAAAATATTGTGCTCTTTGATTTACTGTAATTGAATCTGTAATGTACATCCATTCTAGCTGAATAAAAATGGGCAAATCCATCTCTTATAAATGAAAATTTCAGTGTTTCTTTGAGGAAAGAACCACTACATATTTGTATGGATGGAAAGAATATTTGAAAATGGTCTAAAAAGGTGTTCCTCAAGTGGTGGAAAACTCATAAGAACCTTCACAGTTGGGGACTTATTCTGTGCAAAATTTGTACTTGGGAGTTTTTTGCACACCCAAGAACATATTCTGTTCAGAAAACAGCATTTTCTTTCTGGAAGAAGAAATATTATTTTCTTCTCATACAATTCTGCTTCCTGTGCAGAAAATTCTGCTTTTTAAACACACCCATGTGTGCAAATTTTGCCATTAATAAATTATATCTGTGAATAGTCTTCACAATACTTCTGGGTAACAAAAGTATTTCTGTAACATAAATGAATTTCATGTTTACATTTGGGTCCCATCTTCAGGATATCTCATTATGTGTATTCAAATATTCTGAAATCTGAAAAACTCCAATATCTAAAACACTTCTGGTCTCGGGCATTTGGGGTAAGGGAGACTCAAACTTTAAAGGAACATAAAAATATGACCATTAAAAAACCTAATATAAACAACACCCTCCCCCCCCCCCCTCTGGCTTTTCTTTGCAAACGAAGATTCAGGAAGGACTAATCCCATACTTTCTACAAGTGCACTGATGACTGAAAAGGCAGATCTGAGATAAACAAGTCCAGATGCAGAAAGCACAGCAGAATGTCTCCTTGGGTAATGTTTCCAAGTTGTGGTTCTTTCTGCACTGTTGTTTCTCTTCAAAACTCGTTCAGCATGAGTTTTTGAAAAAGGCTGCAGCATCATAGATAGTGAGTCTCCATGCCTCCCGACCCGAGGCCATGGTGGACCATTGTTGGTGACCAATTTGGCCAAGCCTGAGATGTTGTTTCAGAGAGTCCTTGTATCTCTTCTTTGAGGCGCCCCTCTTACGCTGACCCATGGTGACTTCACTGTAGAGTATTATTTTTGGGAGGCGATGGTCCTCCATTCTAGAAACATGTTCTGGCCAACGCAGCTACATTCTCAATAGCATAGCTTCAGTGCTAGTGATCCCTGTTTGCTCAAGGACAGCAACATTCGTCACATAGTTGGTCCAGTGTATATTTAGAATTGTGCGTAAACAGCGCTGATGAAAGTGTTCAAGGAGTCGTAGGTATTGGCGATAGGTGACCCATGTTTCAGACCCATAAAGGAGAATAGACAGCACAATGGCTCTAAACACACTGATTTTCCTCAGGTATTTGTTACTCCAGACTCTTTTGTGAAGCCTTCCGAATGCACTATATGCCTTTGCTAATCTGTGATCGATCTCTTTATCAATCTTGGTGTCTGAGAAGATGATGCTTCCCAGGTAGGTAAACTGCTGAACGGACTTAAGCACAGATTTGCCTACAGTGACGTGAGGATGGTAGTGTTCTTCCTTTGGTGCTGGCTGGTGCAGAACTTCCATTTTCTTCAGGCTGACTTCCAGCCCAAAGAGCTCTGCAGCTGTAGCAAAACAAGATGTTAGGCGCTGCAGGGCAGCATTGTCAGCAAAAAGCAGCTCATGGGCTAGATAGTTTAGGGTCTTCGTGCGAGCCCTCAGACAGCTTAAGTTAAACAAGCTACCATCAATATGGTAGCGTATATAAATGCCGTCTTCTTCTTCGAGATCTGCCGTAGCCCTTTGAAGCATCATGCTGAAGAAGATTGTGAATAGAGTTGGAGCAAGAAAACAACCTTGTTTCACTCCGTTAGTTATTAGAAAGGGCTCTGAAAGGGCATCGCCATATCTGACTTGACTGTGCTGGCCTTCATGTATCAATATAATCATTTTAAGGAATTTAGGAGGACATCCTCGTCATTCCAGGATCTACCACAGACCTTTCCTACTCACAGTGTCGAAGGCTTTGGTGAGGTCGACAAATGTTACATAGAGTCCTTTATTCTGCTCTCTACATTTCTCTTGCAGTTGTCTAAATAAAAATAAAAATAAAAACTTTATTTATATACCGTCTTTCCTATACAGTGGTGCCTCGGGTTACGAAATTAATTCATTCCGTGGCACCGTCGTAACCCAAAAAGCCTTCGTAAGCCGAATTGCCATAGGCGCTAATGGGGAAAAGCCGCGATTCCGTGCGAAAAAGCCGAAAAAAGCACCAAAAGTTTTTTCGTAACCCGAAAAAACATTCGTAACCCGGAACAATGTTTTCCTATGGGATTTTTTCGTATCCCGAAAATTTCGTAACCTGGGTATTTCGTATCCCGAGGTACCACTGTAGATCAAAGCGGTTTACAATATAGTGGGTATGTGACACATGTCACAGTACAGAACAGTAAAATACCTCACTAGTTACAAATTCACAGTTTCATAAAATCTAAGCCATATCACAATCATTAAAACCAACAGTTATGGGCGAAGTTCCTAATCTAAACAGAATCGGGAGGGTATGCTACTTGAAAAAGGTGAGTTTTTAATGCCTTCTTATAGGCTTCTAATGTAGGACAGAGTCGGATCTTATCTGGGAGAGAGTACCAGAGAGTAGGGGCTGTTGTCGTATAAGCCCTCTGGTGAGTTGTAACTAATTTTACCCTGGGGTAATCAAGTAAAAATGTCCCCGTTGTTCTGAGGGTGCGGGGCAGATTATGTAGGGAGAGGCGCTCTCTCAAGTAACTCGGGCCCAAGCCATATAGGGCTTTATAGGTAATGACCAACACTTTGTATTGCGCCTGGAAGCTAATAGGCAGCCAGTGAAGAGATTTTAATATAGGTGTTATGTAGTCCGATCTCGGGGTACCTGTAATCAATCTGGCTGCAGCATTCTGAATTAGTTGTAGCTTCCGAACCTGGTACAAAGGTAGCCCCATGTAGAGCGCATTGCAGAAATCCATTCTAGAGGTTACCAGTGCATGTACTATAGTTTCAAGGTCCTTTCTGTCCAGACGGGGCGCAGTTGGCATATCAGCCGAAGCCGATACCAAGCACTCCTGGCCATCGCATCTACTTGAGATGATAATTGTAGAGATGAGTCCAGGAGTACTCCCAAACTGTGAGCTTTATCCTTTAAGGGAAGCTTAATCCCATCAAGGATAGGATGGCAAATTTCCCTGTCTGGACTTGGGGTATCTATCACAAGTACCTCTGTTTTCTCTGGATTCAGCTTGAGTTTGTTTTCCCTCATCCAGCCCATTACTGACCCCAGACAGGCATCCAGAGGGGAGGTGCTATCCTTAGTCACTGTATCAGTCGGAGACATAGAGAGATAGATCTGGGTGTCATCAGCGTACTGATAACACCATGCTCCATGCTTCCGGATAATCTCTCCCAGTGGCTTCATGTAAATGTTGAATAGCATGGGGGATAGAATGGTGCCCTGAGGGATGCCAGATGTCATCTCTCTTTTACGAGAGCTAGTATCCCCCAGCCTCACCGACTGGAACCTTCCCGAGAGGTGGGATCGGAATCACTGGAGCGCAGTGCCCCCGATACTCAGCTCTCCCAGGCGTTCCATAAGGATACCATGGTCAATGGTATCGAAGGCTGCTGAGATGTCCAAGAGCACTAACAGGGTCACTTTTCCGTCAATGCCCAGACGGAGATCATCGACTAAGGCGACCATGGCAGTCTCCAATCCGTGTCCTGCTCTGAAGCCAGTTTGAAATGGGTCCAGATAATTGGCTTCATCCAAAACTACTTGGAGTTGAAAGGCAACTGCCCTCTCAGTCACCTTGCCCAAGAATGGTAGTAGGGAGACCGGTCTATAACTGCTCATTAGCAGGGAATCAAGGGAAGGTTTCTTCAGCAGAGGTTTTACAATTGCCTGTTTCAGAGGCGATGGAAATATACCTTCCTGGAGAGATGTATTAACTGTAAGATGTAAAGCAGTTTTTATAACATCTCCTCCCTGAACGGTCAACCACGAAGGGCAGGGATCAAGAGGACAAGTTGTTCTTTTCACCTGACCAAGGAGTTTGTCCACGTCCTCGGTATTGACAAACTCAAAACGATCCAGAATAACGTTGTTTCCAGAGACATTGGAGCCTCTGCTATTGGTTCTGTCAAAAAACTGGCATTTAGGTCGACTCTTAACTGAGAGATTTTATCAGCAAAAAAGTCATTAAAAGCATCACAGCAAGCTATGGTTGGCTCTAATAAGGGGTTCAGGGTGGCTGGGGGTTGAGTTAATTCCCTAACCACCCTGAACATCTCTGCTGGATGATACTCTGCCGATGCAATCCGTGCAGCACAGAACGAGTTCCTTGCTGCATCAATTGCCACTCCGTAGGAACGTAACATGCTCTCATGGAGTGTCTTGTCAGATAGGTTCTGATGTTTCCACCAGTGGTGCTCTAGTTGTTGCACAGCCCGCTTCATCTGGCAAAGATCTTTAGTCTAAGGGCAAATACAATGTCTGTAGTGCTCCTATTAGCTCTAAAACTGCATTGGCTTTCAGGAAGAATTTCATCTGCAATGGCAGGAACTAATCTGTTCTGGAGTATCCTTGCAAGGATTTTTCCAGCAATGGAGAGCAGAATTATACATCGATAGTTTGAGCAATCGGATTTTGCTCCTTTTTTCATATACAGGGTGATGATGACTGCATCTCGAAGATCTGGTGGCAGTTCACCTTTTCCCCAGCAGGTCACAAGGAGCTCATGGAGTTTAGTGTGGAGTACATGACCTCTGTATTGCCAAGCTCTTTCCATTGAAACATTTGAGTAAAGCAGATTTTTTTTCCTGTCTTCACTGCTGAAGCAGAGTCATGTCATATTGCATACTCTGTACAAGGAAAACAGACATCACTGGCAGGTTGTGCTCAGACAGTAACCTCCTTCTCTTATAATTTGAATAATGCTGGAGATGGAGCGAACTAGTGCACAACTAATTCACTAGGTACCACTTCAAATGTCAATAAAGGATAATAAATATTTCAAATTATCCCCTGATTGCTGTAGAACCCTGTCTCACATATCTTTTGATATCTGATATAGCAAGAAGACAATGAGATCACAGACCAGACTACCTGACTGTATTTGTCTTCCTCCAATGGATTGTGGGAACCACTTATGGATTCCATGCTACACAATATATCATGGAGTTTTTATGGAAATGAATGGCTTATTTGTAACTCAATGTTCTGGAGCTGAATAAAGAGAGCCTTTCCAGCCTAAAACATGGCCTTTTGAATTGACTAAGTCATTCTCCTGAGCAACAGAGAAGAGACACAAATCAGTAGACCAGTTCATCACAATAAAGTTTAATGGCTGGCATTAAAATCTTACTAAAAAAAGTAGATCTTGATGTCAGTAATCCATTCTATACTTGTCATCACAGTGATTATAATATCCCACATGGCCAAGTGCTTCCATTGTTTGGAAATAGTACATTTCATTTTGAGCTGAAAGCACATTATGAGACCAATATATAAATGATTTGTCAGAATAAAATACTCTTGGTGTGCTGATGAAATCTATGTTTTACATTCTTCTTTGTGTCCGTATGAAAAACCAATGATTTAGCCAGCTAACATTTGTCAGATTCTTCCAAATTTATTCCTACATAAATGAGAGTTGTGTCTTGCCCTTGAGACCCAATGGTTCATGGAAACAATTGGGATTATATTCTGTTATATCAACCACAAGAAAGTTATAACCATCAAAATTAGCACAATGATGAAAGATTAAAAATCATATAAACAAAATGAGGGTCAGTCAAAACTTGGAGATTCTTCTAACAGCACACATACAGAGAGAGAGCGGATAAGCATAGATTATGTGACCATATGTGTGGAGAACTGTGGGCCATGAAATGCAACATTAAAGCAAGCTCCCAACATCAGCCAGTAAATTCACTCTTCTCTTTTGCCAATTGGTTGTTTTGTAATTTAGGGCTAATGTTATCATGCTTTTATAAAATGGATCAAATGCAAAAGGATTGCTGTTGCTGCCTTCAAAGGCAACTAGATTTTGGTTTAAGCCATAAATATGAAAAACACACCATCATAAATTGTGTTGTATTTCTCCAAATCCTACCTGCAGTTACTTCCAGTCCTTGATTCTGTATATCCTCTCTATGTGTGTATGTGTGCCTTCAAGTCACCTGTTGACTTTTGGTACCCCATGAATTTTATAGGATTTTCTTAGGCAATACTGAGAGGTAGTTTTACCAGTTCCTTCCCCTGAAATATAGCCCAACAAGGGCTGGGCATCTGATGCGTATAGGGTATTTAGGACCTCCAATATCAATAACAATAACAATAATAATAATATGAATACTACTACTACTAATAATAATAATAATATTTTTGTTTATATCCACCTCTCCCTATGCATTGAGATGGGTTAAAATAACACAATTACTTCAATAAAATACATAATACATACATAACAAACATTATATAATCTCCAATCCCCCTCCCTTAGACAAAACAACAACAATATAAAATACAGATTAAAATAGTTAAAATAGGCAAATTGAAGAGAGACATCTTGGGGCAGACAGGAATCATCCATATCAGTGTAACCGGAGGCCAGTCTGGAAAGGACCACCGGACGAGATCTGTCTTGACAGCCTTTTTAAAGGCGTCGAGAGTGATATTATGTCAGATCTCTTCGGGCAGGTCATTCCATACTTTAGGAGCAGCAGATGAGAAGGCCCTCTGGGTAACCACAGCCAACCTGGTCTTCCTTGGCTGCAATAAGTTCTTCCCAGAGGACCTGAGTGTGCAGAGTGGATTGTATGGAGGAAGGCACTCCCGCAAGTAAGCTGGACCCAAGCCATATAGGGCTTTAAAGATTATAACCAACACCTTGTACTGTGCCCGGAAACTAATTGGCAGCCAATGAAGGGATTTTAAGATTGGTTTTATCTGGTCACCTCTAGATTTATTAGCGACCAGTCTGGCTGTCATATTTTGAAACAACTGAACTTTCCAAACTTTGCTCAAAGGTAGCCCCGTGTAAAGCACATTGCAAAAGTTGAGTCAAGAGGTTACCAGCACATATACCACCATTTCAAGGTCCCCCGGCTCCAGGAAGGGTTGCAGCTGGCACATCTTAATTTCATTCCAATCCTTGTTTCATATCTGCTTGTACGGTTTCCCCCCCCCCACCAAATATATTATTTCAATTTTTTGATACTTTTCCTCCCAACTGGCACATTTATTAATGCCGATTATCAAATTTATGCAAATTTCTCTATTGGATAAAACATGTTTCTGTGTATTCAATTAGTGATATTTTACATCTTTTTGCATTTTAAAATATGCACATTCATTTCTCAGAAATGCCCTGAAACTTCACAAATGTGTGAATGCTTCAGGTGAAGTGTGAAAATGCTGTTTTCACTGAGACTGTCAAGTCCAGCAAAATTTCTTCCCCTCCCAGGTTGGAAGATGGCAAGAGTACCTGGATGTGAAGGAGTGAGGATAATTGTGTTCTGAAGGGCATGCTGGGCGGAGGAGGAGGAGGTACTTTCATGTAGAATTTCCTCTGTAACTTAGACTGCTCTGTACTGTACAATAATATTGCTTCATTTGTCTCCATCACTACTGTGACAGCTCCTTCTGTCTCTAATTATACTTAGTGATGTCTGGACAACAGACAAGAATAAAGTGGTACTTTGTACTCCAGTAGACTGACCTTGTAAAAGAGCACATGCTTAAAATAATCAACCCTCAAAAACCCAGAGTCTGAGTCTAAGGCCGCATCCACACTGCAGAAATAATCCCATTTGAGACCACTTTAACTGCCGTGGCTCAATACTATGGAATTCTGGGAACTGTTATTTGTTGAGGGGCCAGAGCTCTGACAGGGAAGGCTAAATGTCTTAGAAAACTACAATCACCAGAATTCCATAGCATTGAGGCTTTGTTGTTAGAGTGGTATCAAATTAAAACAAAACATCAAGAGAACATGGCAACCTATCAGTAGCAGGAGGAAAGGGCAAGAACCATACTAATTAAGAACAATGTGATTGTGGATATTGAGGGACCCAATGCTGTTGGAAGGACTTACAGATCCCATAAAATGCATGAATACATAAATCAATTGAATAATTGTTAGTTTGTACCATGAACAGCAGGGAGCAATATCAAAAAGGCATCTCCTACCATTTTAAAACAGCCACCGCAACAAATGCCACACCTCTGTCCCTGTCTATAAATAAGGTGCTTAACAGCATAGTGTTAAGTGTTAAGGAAAATGCAACATGGGATATACAGTAGAGAAATAAAACATGTATGTGAAAGTCACTATGACTAAGCAAAAGCAATTAAGAAGCCACACAGGTGTAAAAGCTAATGTAATTTAGCAGTCCTAAATGCTAAGGACAGAAATGTAGAGTGTATAATTGGAAACACCTGAGTATCATTAAGTGTACAAGGTGAGATGATGAAATCCTTAAGTATGGGTTGAACTATGAGAACCAATCAAAATGGATGTACACGCCCACTGGGTGGAAACTGACTAAGTGGGTGGTGTTTAACGATGGCTATAATAATTGCTATGATTGCCAATGTATTTTGTGGGTAGTTGTGGAGTTGTTTGAGTAGTTTGGAGATTGTGATTTGTGAGGGCATTAGTATTTGTATATAGTAGAATAAAGTAGATCTTTTATATAAGACTACTGAGTTGTCTGGTGTCTTGAGTGAAGATACAAGAGCCAGCAGGATCCTGGAGAAGTGTGAAGACTTCTGTGGAAGAAGAGTGAGAAGGCTTGGAGAGTTTGTCAGGGTCTTCAGCCTATTCTCTGAAACTCTGCTGCTTTGGAGAAAAGCATTAACCACTGGCCAAAACTGGTCAGCGCTGGTGCATAACAAGGTGGTGAGTTAGAGCCAGAGGTGAAGAGCTACTACTCCCATCATCCCTGACATTAAGTCCTCCCAGAACTAAATCCAACTGAGGTCGAGATGACATCTTGTTGTTACTCTGTGCCTTCAAGTTGACCCCAGCTTACAAGTGACCCTGTCATTTGGATTTTTTGGGAAGATTTCTTCAGAGGAGGTTTGCCATTGCCTTGCTCTGTAACTGAGAAAGTGTCATTGCCCACTGGGTATACATAGCTCAGTGGGGATTCAAACTCCGTCCTGCTCAGAACACTCTCTCAAGATAGCTTACTCTCAGATATATGAGTGTAGGCTTATAGCCTAAATCAAGTAACCTAAGACATGAGGAGAGAATTAAGAGATCTTAACTTCAATCTTATACATTCCCACACATATGTATTACTGAGTTTGATTGGACTTTCTTTCTGTCTGTCTTTTTTTATTTCTTTCTCCTTCCTTCCTTCTTTTTTTTACAATACAAACAAGAATAAAAAAGCATTCCTTGTCTGCTACTGTTGAGTAGCTATTGAAAGGTTTGTTTTTTTTTTCTTTATGCAATCAAAGAGATCTTGTATATAAAAGTATTATTTTTGAAAAAGATTAAAAAGCTTTTCACTCATCTTTTCACTTCACCTATGAAGAGAATTCTGGATTCTGAGTAATCTTCAAAACTGAATGGAAACCATTTTTCTTCCATTTGCACTGACAAAATTTAGTAGACAGACCTGTGGAGAAGACCATGTTGGATCTGCCTGTCACAATGGCCTTTAAAACGAATAGCCTCTCAAGGAGGGAGCAAGTAGGAGACAAGCTTTATTCAGCAGGAGCATGGTTGAATATAGAGTTTCAAGCCTGGAATCTTAATTGGTAATCATTAAATGCCCTGAGTGGAGCTGTATAAATCTGGTAGCACAAATTTTCTTGAATTTACATTGTTCTGGTTGCAAGTTCTTTCCATCCAAAATATGAAGAAATTTGAACTTTTTGCTAATATCTGCAGTCTTACAAATATCCTGAATCTTAGTTGCATAGGGCTTTACAGGACAGCATCAATTTTGCTTGGTTTTACAGACCAGGATTTTGCTTGCTTTTACACACAGGGAGAAACACCTATATATGTCTCCACAATTTTTCTAATAGAATATCCTTTCATATAAGGGTACAGATGTCTGTTGAATTCAGAAATATGAAGCAGTTGGAAAGAGGAAAGCTTTGAAGTGTCCTAGGGGACGACTGCTCTGCCTTAATGAAATCCATTACAGAGCTCAATTTTCATTGAAGGAAAGCTCTTTCAAGACACATGTCTAGCAAGAAAGATATGACTCCTTCATGGTGTAAAAGTTGTGACAAGCCAGCAACAGATGGAGATGACAAGGTTTCTCTTGCTTCAGACAAATCAGAAAACATCCCAAAATATGCCAGAACCACAGGGAGTTACAGGATTTCAGTCACAACCTGATGAAAGTGAATGTGGTCCAGAATGTTGACTGTGTGGTTTATCAAGTTGCCTCAATATACAAAGTGTATAACGATGCTGTTTACCTATTCTCCCCCCTTTGCTTTTTCTTGGCAGTTCTTCAAATGGAAATTCCCCAGCCTCCCTTGCCAAGGCCAAAATGATTTGTTATCAAATTATCTATCAAAAATGTGTATAAGAGTGTATTGTTGAAACCTGATAATCATTTTGCTTGGCTGGGGGAGGAAGTGTTGTAATTCAGAAAGTGAGTGTATACTTGTTCAATGAACATACATAGATACACAAACTGTGTGTCAAAGATGGTACAGTCCTTAATCTCTTATGTTACGGTTGATGTCTGAAACCCCAAAAAGCTGATACCAGTCAGTATAAACCTTACTGAGCTGCATGGGCCAAAATAATGGTTTATATTTTCCATGATCGGAATAAAATACCAGTAGGTCCCCAGAATCTATGATTCTATGATTCTAAGTCTTCATGAACTATCTCTGCTCAGTTCTGTTATCATCCTTCTACATGATTACACATTTATTGTTGATAGCTAAGACACAGGTTGAGCAAATTGTGGCTCTAAATCACTCAAAACTCTACAAACCACCTTTTGTTTATCCAGAAATAAATGGTTAGTTTCTTCTTCTGGAAACTTCTATGAATGGCAATTCCCCTTGAAGCTTTCACCCTAAAGTGTTTTAACATGTAAAACAAAAATAGTTTTTCAAAACTGAATAAAAAACAACAAGTTTTTCGAAACTGAACTCATCCCCTCTTTCTTTTCTTGGCATCTTTGGCAGTCTATGTGGTCTCCAGAGGGCCCCAGGTGCAAAAAAAGTAGCTCCTGGACCCACCACAGTTATCCACCCTAGCTAAGATGATTATATGGCAGTGTTACCTAGCTTGTTATTGTTAACAACAATTGAGATGACTTTGACTCATTGAGACCCTATGAATGAGAGACCTCCAAGTCAATTGCCTTGCTCAGATCTATTCCCCTAGTATCCCAAATGTTTCCTTGCCTCATAAAAGAGGCTTTGGGTCTTTTGCACCAGCCTCATGTCCGGATGTGAAAAAACATTTTAGAAAATATCCCCCTCCCCCCACACAACAAAATAAAATGTCAAAATTGTGCTTAAATTGCTTTGTATTCAGGCATGGTCTATCATATTCAGAGACCAGCCTCATTTTGTTGTGTTCTCTCTTTTTTATATTGCTCACAAGGGTTTGTTTATATTATCTAACTTAGTTAAGAGAAGTTGGTTGAGAAACATCTGTTAGAAAGGGACAAGTATTAGTGACCACTGACTTACCAATTTTGTCTCTTTGCTTTCAAGCATGATTAGGTGCTCTGCTCGGGCCTCTACTCACCCCATACACTTTTCCTTTTTCCTACTAGACTCCATGGATCTGGTTACATCACCTATTTACTATAGCTCTCAACTGAACAGTTATGTTGTCAATAAACTGGCTAAATCCCTAGAACCAGATTTCTTTCCAAACTTTTAAAAATCTTCTGTTACACAGATGTATACATTCGTTAACTATTGGTTTTTAAATATATTTTACTCAAACCACAGAGCTTGAAATTGGCTAAACATAACATCCAAACCTCAATACAGGTCTCAGATGTATCATGGTAGGAATCATGAGCCTTTCTAGATGTAACTGGACTGCAACTCTCAGTTTTCTTTGCCTGTGGTAGCTAAGACTGTTGGGAATCGCAGTCTGATAATATCTGAAGAGCCTAATTATTCCCATCTGTGCACTGTACTATAATGATTACAGTATTAGTCTTTATTTTGTTGGTATATATCCATGCTGTCAAAAGATCCAGTGTGAAAAAGGGGAATGAAAACTAATGAACAACAACCTGTATATAAGTAGTTTATAAAACCAACATGCAAATTACATATTTTATTTTATTTGCACTCCTTTAATTTAGAAACCATTCAAGGATGAAAAGAAGTAATTTTCAGTTTAGCCCACATACCTGCAATAAGATCAGGAAATAACAGATACAGTTTTTCTTACATGAATCAAAAGTTAACCTTTGGCTCCCTAATGCTTTGAATCAAGTTTAAATATATTTTAACATATTTGTGTTTTAAAGCTATGCCTATCTGTGCTTTTTAGCTTCCAATGGTATTGAGAAAATAAGTGTTTACATGCCACAAGAAAAGAATGTTCTGAACAATTTCAGCATGAAGTGAAATTTACAGGAAGTTCTGTTTACAGGAAATGGCTGGGATCTTCTTTTAGAAACAAGAACAAAGATAAAGAATCGTATTTGTGTGTGTGTGTGTGTGTGTTTGTGTGTGTTTGTTTGTTTGTTTAGATAAAAACCAAATTAATTTTATATTTAATATTTTTTACATTTTACATTTACTTACTTTTTACATAATTTTGCATACATAAATACACAGTTATAAAGTATTTCACAGTGCTCAGATGCTTTACATACATATCCACAGAAATTTTTATATATACCAGTCTGGTGAAATTAGAAAATTATTTTAAAAATAATTTCAAAAAACTAAATTTCCTTCTACAATACTTTTTTATAGTAGTTACTTAGAGTTATGGTTTCAATGCCCTGAAATTACAGCAGTCAGTTAAAAGTAACTCTTACTTTCCTGTTTCTCAGAGGTAGCTAAAAAGTTATCTTTTAGGGATGAAATAGACAGGCAGGAAAAAGAAGCTTGAAGTTGCCTTTTCCAAAACCGCATTGAAACCCCACCAACTGCACCACCCATTTCCAAGGCAGTGCATGTCATGACCACCTGGTGCAGCTTCAAGCCATGCCACTGGACACTTTTTTTTACTGCCCCCCGCATTCCTGCACAACATCACAGGAGCGAACTGCTGGCAACTGCCATCCCATTGGATGGTCATCCCTGTGAACCTGCACACATTTGTATGTGCAGCACTTTACCAGGACAGGGCATTGGAACAGAGGTGTGCCCATGCAGATGCTGCAAGGTACAATCATGCCCCCCTTCACCCCCCTTCACCCCATGCCTCCTCTTTGACTGTCTGTTTTGTTTATGTTGTACTCATCTCCATGGAGGTTTCACACTTTCTCTTTGGGGCATTGCCACCCTCACCGCTTGGCTATGGCAGCTCTGTCTTTTTAAAATATGCTCCTGCAATTGAGCATTTACATGCACAATTAGGGTTAGGGTTTGGAAAGAGCACTGCTTCAGAGCCACCCTGGTGTTCAGTGCATTTATATGTACATGCAAAAATGTGCACTTTCCAGGAAGAAGCAGAAAAATCTATACTATAAAATTACATGTGATGGATATACCAAGCACAAAAAAATAAAAACAAACATGCATACCAAAACATAAGATGACAAACACACAGCTAAATATATAAGAATAAAGTAGGGGAGCAAATAATGATTTCCAACTTTTTAACTAATGGTTATACATGGTATATCATTTTATCATGTGTTTCAAAAAACCCTTTCTCAGTATAAATATAAAAAACCCTTTCTCAACATAAATGATTTCTGCAGAATCATCTATAATACTGAGGCAGATCTTGACACCTCTAATGAAATGTTTTTAAATTGCAATGCAACATTGAGACATTGAGAATTATATAGCAAATACACTA